>NC_140952.1:37635402-37638764 GCF_014529385.1 Adiantum capillus-veneris
AAAGAAAAGACCTGGAAAACCAAATAAAATTCTGAAAGGGCCAAGGATGAAGAAGCTGCAAACCTGCATGGGACTTTTCAGAGAAATCAGAAAGGCACAGAAATGTGTAGATTTATGCATACCAAAGCTGCCCTTCCAGAGGATGGTGAGGTCCATATGTGATGAAGCTACCTGGGGCACCAAAAGGTGGAAGGTGGTGGCATTAATGGCTCTACAGGAAGCAGCAGAGGACTTCCTACTGGAGTACTTCAGTGACATGACCATTGTTGCAGCCCATGCCCACAGGGTTACTATAATGGACAAAGATAGTGAGACACTGAAAAGAATAAGGTGGAGGTATGACAAACTGCTGGTCCCCAATGTCTGCAAGGATAAGAAAATGAGGGAAATTTTGTTATACCCCCCGGAGCTAGTGCCACAACTCACAGTTGTAGATGTCACACATGATGTGAATACAAGGGCAAGGGCAGAGACTATTGCTCGCCAAACAGAGGACATGAGGGAAGCAGAGCTTAAGGAGAAAGCAAAAGTAGCAGTGGAGTCCCAGAGGCAAACAGAGTGCAATGTGACCCTGTCTATAGAGGCAAGCAATCAAGAAACTCTACTTTCAATGAAGAATGGTTTGCTTGCAGAGATACCATTTGTAGATGGAGCCAGAAAGCTAGCTCTGGAAAAAGTGGACATTGATTTATTGCAGAATCCAGATGCTCAGATTTCAGACACAATTATCTATGCTTGTCTTAAGTAAGTGTTACTATCTTGCTAGCTTTGAAAACTCAGATAATAGGTTGCTAGCAGGTAACTGATCAGGTAGAGTCTCTGCAGCCTGATCAAAAGTCAACTCCCACTGCACACTCACACAGAGGTGTTTCTCCTTGATCCACAAATGTCAGTAATTATTAGACAAAAGAACAGTCCATCTGGGACCTTTGAGAGTTGGTTTCTCCACTGTGCTATGCTGGAAGTTACTGTGATCATCTTTCCATATGAGAACAACCATCACTGGAGTCTCATATGCCTTGATGTTGACCAACCAGCAGTGTGGGTGTTCAATTCAATAAAAGGAACCCACCCTGAAATTAGGTTGTAAGTGTTTTGTATCAGAAAGTGTTTCTTATAGATATCCATGTAAATTTGAAGCCTCATGCTAACATCTTGACATTGCTTTGTGCAGTTGTATAAAGAGGTTGTTGCTTGCCTATGGCAAGCTATGTGGAAGGTATGAACTATACAAGGCCCCAATCAAAGAAGTACCTGTCCCAAATCAAACCGATGGGAATTCTTGCGGCTGGAGATGTCTTCTCCATGCAGAATATGTCCTGCAAAGCTACTTTGCATTAAAACCTTTCATGACTAAGGTACCCATTTGGCAATGCATTCAGTTAGTTTTGGTTTAGTCTATAAAAGAATTCTCACCATGTGGTCTTTCAATTTTGCAGAGTGCTTTAAAAAACTACACATATGATTATTTGCAAAGATACCGGGTAAGTTTAATACAACACCTGCTTACTATGTCTAGCCCTAGAGAGCTTGAAGATAGCGGCTTGGATGAGCGCACTATTGATCTTACAAAACATGACGTGCCACCACGACAAACCCCTACATCCGATACAGTGGAATCGCAACGGGCCGAGGGGGTCATATCAGTAGAAGATGAAAGAGCCGAGGATGAGGAAAGGTCAAATGAGCATATGGAAGGTGCTAAGGTTCAACCGGAGAGAGACAATGAAAGAGCCAAGTCAGCCAGTGGAGGAGCCAAAAGAGCCTATGGCTGAAACCCAAGATGAGGAAAGCAGGCCTATAGATGAGCAAAATTATATGGATGAGGAAAGCAGGCCTAGGGATGAGCAAAATGATATGGATCAGGCAAGGATGTATGAGGCAAGCCGATCAACCGAGGGAGACGAAAAGACCTTGGAAGACACCTTGAATGAGGCAGAAAGAGCCATGGGGGAGACCCCTGATGAAGATGTGATGATGACTATGAAGATAAAAGCGGAGGAGAGCAACAACGACATGAACACTACAGAGACCCAGTATGGACCCTTGCTACCTGTAGATACGGTTGTTCCGGTAATGTCTATTCAAGTATGGCAAAATATGTTCAGCTTCTAACTACTTATATGTACTTGTCAACTTTTACAGAGGTTGATTATCTTGGACGTCAATGGATTGCTGCTGATGCGGGTGCCTCTCGGTGACAGAGGACCCTTTGAGGATTTGCAAACGTTTCGGATGGGAACTTGTCGAGTCGTGGTTCGCCAGGAACCAAGGAATTTATTCAGTTTCTTCTTCCGCGCTTCAGAGTTGCCATATGGTCTTCAATGCAAAGGCAAAACTTGTCGCCACTAGTTGCAATAGTTTGCAGTGTATGCCAAGCTCACACGTCAATTTTGCCTTTTTGTATGATCAAAGAAAATGCGTTACCGTTGAGGGCCACTACCACCCTAAAAAACCAGGCTTACCTCTTTTGTACAAACCGTTTAGCCAAATCGGTTGTACCCTTTGATGCAACTAATACACTACTAATTGATGATACTCCTGAAAAGGGAGAACTAAATCCGCGGGAACAACTATCTCACCACCTTCTTTCGAGGGGCATTCCTTCGATTTTTACTTGAAGACATTCTGATTCCATACTTACAAAAATTGTATCTCAGTCCATTGTTCACGGACGAGTTTGTACTTTCTAATGAATTAAGATGATTCTTCTATCATGTCTTTGTCTTGTCTAACATATATATAATATATATATATTATATAGAGAGAGAGAGAGAGAGAGAGAGATTTGACGTGGTAAAGAAATGTATTTCAAGCACACTTTTTCACAGGGCACAATTGAAAAATGAGATCAATAAACTTCATGTCTTGAAAGTCATTTGTATACACTTGGGTTCACAAGAATATCTGTTACATTGACACTACTTCAACCCGACCATCCAAATCTTTGCACAAAATATCTTTTTCCTTCGCCGCATCACTTACGGCCAGCTAAGGAAAAAGAAAAAAAAAAAATTGATAGGTCCTTGTCCATTGACTCTTCAATGATGTCATTCGCAAATGCTGGAAGAGTGCATAGCTCCCTTATTGTAACCACCAATATAGGCCATGCTCTTTATCAATCACTTCCACATCCACAGTAGGATTATTTCCAAACCTGCAGAAACCTGGTCCATAGGAATGTACTTACCATTTAGCATTTGTGATCGCATATACCAAATGAGAGTAACAGTGATTGGCTTGCAATCATGTACTTGACAACTAGAGTATCAAGCGCGACCTCGCACTTACACCCCCCCACTCAACCATATCCACCAACCTTTACAAGAACTAAATACCCCCTGAATCTGCAAATACATAAT
>NC_140952.1:38903777-38966277 GCF_014529385.1 Adiantum capillus-veneris
TTTCCACTAGAAAAAGAGCCCCCCCAATTGATATCGAGAGGGTTGCCATACACCAACTAAGGCATCTGCTCGTAGAGGGTATCCCCGTCCCATCCAGTAGTCAAAGCTCTTATCTCTTTCTGCTACAACAAATACCCACAGGTATCCCTATGACCACCATTGCAAGGAGATTTCACAAGGGACTATACAATGATCAATAATAGCATGGAATGGCTTCGCCGAGGAATGTGAAGACGCAACAGTGATGTGGCTTGACAAACATTCACTGCGGGCGCAAGGCCACCAAGTTGGGCAACCTCACCTTGTGAGGACCCCCCCCCCCCCCCCCCCCCCCCCCCCCCCCCAAAAAAAAAAAAAATAATAAAAAATCGTGTAACTAATTTGGGCATCAATGGGACCATCTCAGATTGCGGGTCTCATAACTTCTCTGATGTCTTCCGAGGCAGATCACTCTATCATGCTATGATCAAGAGAGGAGCACATTACATAGCGGTCACATTTGGGGCTTTGTTTGAGAGATCTTATCTTGCAGCCTTAGGTCCCCTACCTAAGCCAAAAGCACGATTTTCTCCCCCACATTTCCCGGACTCTTAGTGTTCACTATTTAACCCTTGACAAGCAAAAAGTGTCGGGTGATTTCAAATTTACTCTCCAAGTAAGTCCCCAAAAAGTGTCGGGTGATTCCAAATTTTCTCTCCAAGTAAGTCCCCAAAAAGTATGGTTTCAACGACAAGCAGTCATGTTGCTTGTCCCATTTTTTCCAGATTTTCAAACGAGAGTTGCATTTGATATGTAACTTCCCTTCCATCTAGCCGTCCTAATGCACCAACTCCACTTGCTTTCAAGGGGACACTGGGGCACGATTTTAACCCTTTATGTTTCTCCAAGGCTCTTATTCTTTGGCCCCGGACAGGAGGGACCTTTAGCTCACAATGCAAAGTGGTTGTCCTTACAGCGCTTGACTTTGCACGCTTTTCCACAACCCATCGCATCCTAAGGTGCTCTACTGGACATATTGGGTCTATTCTCACATCCATTAATTAATTCCCTACAAAAATTCGCTGAACTCCTTCAGTTTTATCAATTGGAGCCGATGCACATGCTCCTTGCTCCACCAGCTCGCCGAACCCTGTTGTCCCCTCATCCTCCCCATCGCCTCGTCCTCCATGCCTGCCTTAGTCTTGTTGCAACCACCTTCTGTCTCCGCTTTCATCATTCCCAACAGTCAGGAACGTATTTTCTCCGCCTTCATCATTCCACTGTCTCGTCGTTACTTAGCAAATTGAACTCGCAGATCGAACATGCTTGGACCCTACAGAGGCGAACCTTCTTTACTCTCCCAACTACCCTACGACCTACGGGGCACACGCCCTGCCTCCCCTTCCCAGCCTCGTTCCCCTTCCCGTCGATGTTGCTCCCTGCTCTGCCTGCGTCCACGCAATGCATCGACATCACCGTACAGACACGACAGAGAGAGAGAGAGAGAGAGAGAGAGAGAGAGAGAGAGAGAGAGAGAGAGAGAGCATGTCCCCGTGCCACTTGCAAGCACTGCAACCCTGCATCGCCCGGCGTCCATACACAGTTTTGTGTGCAACAAATCGCCCCTGTCCACCGTCCTTTGCCCATCCACATCTTGTGCGCAATAAAAAATCCAAACTCCCTTGCTCTCCCAATATTTTCTCGTAAATTCCCAAAATCCCCTTCAAATTTTTCAAAAATCCTAAAATACGCTGATTGTCAGAGCAAATCTCTCCAAAAATAATTTCTTTTATAGCTTTCCGTAACAGCTGATTGTATTTTAAATTGTATTTGAGCTATTTAATATTTTAGACATAATTGCCTTCTCTTTTTTTTTGCTAGATATTTGCATGCTAACCACTAAAGAACAGATCTCAATTGTCAAAAATCTTAACTAGTAGGTCCCCCAAAACGTTTTTTTCATTATTTTTTATAGGAATCACAAAAGATGTTTTGTAAATGTTTGGATGGAAGGTAAACTTAGTGAGAGGAGGGGAAAGGAGAGCGGGGGTTCTATATGAGAAGTGTTTTCAAATCTTATATTTTTGTTTGTTTTGTAGTTGTATTTTCAACAAATTTTTCTCACATGTTGTCGTGGGTTCCTGTTTCTTTTATGTCTGTGTGTGAGAGAGAGAGAGACATTACTTTTAAAAAAAAGTGTGTGTGTAATTTGATTACCCAAAAAAAGTTTGGCTTGTGTAAACTAATTAATGGGTTTCTGAAAAAGTCGTTTTGGGCACCTGTTGAGCTATTATATTCTCTAAAAAGGAAACTACGAGAAGTGTTTCCAAATCGTATATTTTTGTTTGTTTTGTAGTTGTATTTCCAACAATGTTTACTCTAATGTTGTCATGGGTTTCTTTTTCTTGCACTTGTGTGTGTGTGCGCGCGCGCGTGTCCAAAAAAAGTTTGGCTTGTGCAAATTATTGAACCATAAAATTCCACTATGTCCCTACAATCTTTTTTGTATTTTTTTATAGGAATCTAGTGAGATTCTTTTTTGAATGGATGTGGAAAAAGAAGGCATGTGACGGGTTAGCATGGGCAAAATATTTCTTTTTTCTCTCTCTCTCTCTCTCTCTCTCTCTCTCTCTTCCGTCTTTCCAAGTGTCTTATCTCCTTCTTTCTATTTACGCCTTCTCTCGCTCGCTCTCAGTGGTACAATTGCATTGTGCACAAGTAAGAGACGGAGATGAGGAGTGTCAGATGTAGCGAATCTCTCTCTCTCTCTCTCTCTCTCTCTCTCTCTCTCTCTCTCTCTCAGCTCTTTGTGTTTTGCAAGCAGGGCAACGACTGCGATCAATGCGATTTCTCTCTCTTGCTCTCTGTGTCTTTGTGTTTTGCAGGTAGGGCATCAAATGTCCCTCTCTCTCTTGCCCTCTCTCTTTCACAACCCAGGATGCGCATAGGCAAGTTGTGCCTTGGGGGGATCTGTTGCATGATGCGATGTACAACTATTAGAGTTTACATTGACAGATTCGAGAGATGCAGCGGAGGCTTGGGAGGGGAAGTGGTTTGCCTGAGGGGTGGTATTGTGTCTCCGGCCTCTACATGCTGACGAGCTTGATGCCACTGGTGATGTACGTGCAACGCAGAGGGAATTGTAGGGAAGAGATCATAGTTCTGCAACAGCAATGGCCATGGGATTAACACATCCTCATGGTCACAAACGGTGCAGAGTCAGACTCAGGGGCATGAGCTCTCTGAAGTTGAAGAGAGAAGGGGAGGATTCATGGGAGTTCCGATAGGAGAGAGCAAGGGGAGATGTGCGCGGGAACTAGCACAAGGAGTGAAAAATTTACTTTGTCTAAAGTGGGAAAGGGAATCTTCCATTCAAATTAATTAATGGATTTGAACTTGGACCTAAATTATGCCCGTATGGCGCCCCAATTTTGGGAAGCAGCTGGAATAGATATAATCTATCGAGATGCTGCCTCGATTGATCCATGCAGGGCTGACACGTCCATGCGGGGCTGATTCGTCACGGGCGACGCGTTGCGGGTAGGCTGGATTTTTTTGGAGCGTCTTTCATAGCGTGCTCGCAGTGTGCCTCACAGCTGCTCCTCGCTGGACTTCTCTCCGAGTCGTCGTCACACACACAGGTAATGCGCTGACCTCTGTTGTGTTCTTTTGCTGGTCTCGACACCAGCTGGTGGTTGTTTGGTTCTGTGTTTAGCTGCATACGCCATGCGTTGTTTGCTGGATATGGTATGACACGTGAGTGGTACGCAATGAGGGAAAATATCAGCCTATTGGGTACACACAGTGAGTAGTATTTGTTTACACAGAGCTATCACAGCCTGTATTTAGATCCTCTGTGCAGGTTGCAGTGTTTCTTTGAGTGCTTATGCTATCTGTTTTGGGTGCTCTACGCAATGAGGGAAAATATTAGGCTATTGGGTACACACAGTGAGTAGTATTTGTTTGCAGAGAGTAGTACACACAGCCTGCATTTACATGCTCTGTATAGTTTGCTGATGTGGATTTGATGGGGGCGTTACAGTATCCACATAGGAGGTGGCTTGAGAATGGCCAGGCTAAAGTCTGAGGCGTAGGGCAAAGGGAAGGAACCTGTCATGAATACTGAGGGTTGTAATGCCGGTTTGTCAAAACTAAAGAAACTGGAGGCGAGAGTAATGGAAGTCAGTGTCACCATATCTGTTGGCGGTGGTGATATAGATGTAGGATTGCTGGGGTGCATGCGGTTGTTTCTTGAAAGAGAAACTTTAGCAGGACTATGTGCATTGGAGAGAGGAGGAGTGCTACTGCACCTTCACCTACAAATGATTATCCGTATTTGGGCAACTTCATTGATTGCTGTCAATAGGAAGATAAAAAGCGTACTTAGGTTGGGCTAAATCGGCACCCGCAGGTGCAATGGTTTTGTGCCGTGGCCTAAAGCAGCACAAGATGCATACATTTGAAGGCATGGTGGGCTATTGTCTGAAAGACCAAGATGAACCACACTTTCAAAAGGTTGTCCACAATATAACTAGTGACGATGTGAATGCCGGTGTAGAATTGTATAGCTTATATGGGATCAATTGAAGAATAGGGTTTGCCTAACACCAGCAAACATCTTTGATAGAGCGCTAATGTATTGGAAATTTAAGCTTCGACATCTAGCAGGAAACGACTTGCTGTCTACACTACATGTAATGTTGAAGAGTGGGAATTACTACCCATCATCATGTTGGATAACTCCTTACCAACGCCGTGGAATGCATCTTGCAAAAATCAGAGCATTGTGGAGATGTATGATATACCCATCCACAACAACGTATGAAGACATTTTAAATATATTTGTTAGTGATGATGCCTATCCAAACACTCGATCTCGTGCCGAGTGGTTCAACTCCCGTTGGCAAGAGACATGAAGGTATGCTTATGATAGCCTAATTGTGCTTGTATCTGTTGTCAGGTTTTTGACCATCGTGTACGTCTTTTGTAGTCTACCGAGAAGTCTCGTCGACGATTTTGATGTTGAACCTGCGATAAGAAGTCCAGAAATAGGAGATGATTTCATTCCGCTTGTACACCGTGTTGATGTAACGACAATTGCATAGTCTGGTCCGTTTGTTGGCGATAGCATTGTTACTTTTCAATCTGACCAAAGAATATAAGCGCATGGTGATTTATTTTTGTTGCAGTGATGAGATGGATGAAGAGGATGAGACCCGCATGGTTCATCTAAGCGAAACACAACCTGATGACTCTTTTGCTATGGTAGAAGACGCACGTATTGATAGGATAGAGGATGCTCTGGCTGCAATTTTGAAAGAATTACTTGGAGACCAAACCAGAAACACAAGTTCACTACTGTCAGAAGTCACTCAAGCGATACATAATTCGAGAAACACAATTGAGGAGTATGCAATCAATGTTACAGATGTACAAGTCACAAAGCAGGAAGAGCAGATTTTCTCGCTCTGCAAAGAACTAATGGCTTTGAAAGCACAGGTCAACCGGTTAAATGCAATACTATCTAGGTTTTCGAATATGCTAAATCGCAGCCAGAACGCATGATAAATTTTGGACATCGTATTCGAACTTGTGGCGCTTTCTAATAATGTAAATGAAGCGAATCATGTGGATTGTTTAAGCTTTTTATATGTACAAAATATGTAGCTCCTTCTGTTATGCAATCTACAGAGTTTAATAGATCTTCGTCTTTTGATGACCACCAACAGTTTCTGTATACTCTTAACAGCAGTCTCTGTTTTGTGCTCCTTGTCTACCAAAAATCTCTAGCTGCTTGACAGTTTGGCTCATCTTACTCTCTATCTCATGTTTGTCATGAACACCAGCAGAACAGTCATACACCGCATCTGCACACTGTCATCATTGCCAAACCATGTGAACAGTGTCACGATTGATACGACCTCAGCAGATTATCTGCCACGGAGTCGATAGCAAAGACTGCGCCTGTCACCAATGTTGCAGCGTTAGCGTCAGCAGAATTTTTTTTTCGTTGTGCGCGAAAAAAAATCCACATCAACAGCATCTGACCGGATTCGCCTTAATCCGCTCCTAGGCCCAAAACGTCCTTTTTTGGTGACGCCATTAATTAGTTGTGAGAGGCAAAAAAAAAGGAGAAGGGGAAGGATGAAGGGAAAGGGGAAAAAGGAAAGGGGGGGTGTTTAGGGTAGGGTAGGGTAGGGTAGGGAGGGAGTATTCTTCTTTTTTAGAGTTTAAGGGCACCCCAAGGGGTATCGTAGGCTTGCAGCCTAGTGGTTAAGCACGAGCCTTATACTCTCTACGTGATGAGGTCAAATCCTACCCAAATAGCTCTGTAAGCATGTATTGTTTATGGGAATCTCAAAAGATCCCTTGAAAAACTAAAGGTAATGAGAGCATTTGCAAAAGTAAAAGGTGGAAGGAAATCACGCGTCTGTCTCTCTTTTTAGAGTCCAGATATTTTTGTTTTTTCTTTGCAGTTGACAAAGAGGAGTATGCGTTCGTGAGCAAGAATGGGTGCGATAATATGCAGGTGCAACAAACAAAGAGCGATGCGAAAGAGCAGGAGGTGGAGGGGAAGGGTCGCAAGATTGCGTTGGGGGGAGGGGTGGCGGTCTCTCTCTCTCTCTCTCAGCTGTGTGTTTCGCGAGGCAATAGCGTTCTAATGGAAGGTCTGAGGATATATACAGGTGTCGTGCATCTCACCCATTAGCCTCCCTTGTGATCAACGAGACGTTGTTAGCCATTGTGGAAGGATATGCATCGTGTGCATGTCTCTCTCTTTGCCTTGCTTCGCTCCATGTTGTGCCTCATTTGAGTGTCCTTGCCTGGTATACATGAAAGGACTGACGTGGGAGGGAGGATACGAGCGAGCGATGCACGTGAAGAGCAGGGAGGGGACGACGCTGAGTGCATGGGATGAGAGCTTGTTGTGTGGCGAAAGCACAGGAAATGGTGAACACGGTAGAGGGGAATCGGGATGCAGCAAGAGATTAGATGTTTGGAATCTCAATTTAGGAGATTCCCTCGCTTTGGACAGAAGAGAGAGAGAGGCAGGAAGATTTTTTGGATGTCACAGTCTAGTGTGACAGCTGCGAAAAGGCAATATAGCATACAGTGGGAATGCAACTCCTGTGGGGTTTGTAGAACCAGATGTGCAAAGGGCTGTTTGATGACGGCATCACATGCCAAGGTGTGAGAGCAACAAACGGGGATGAAGGGGATGCGAGCACTATCTAGTGGAAGGGGGGACGATGGGGCTATGGGGTATCCATGGACCTCGCATGCGCACCTAGCCACTAAGGGCATCTCCCATTGCAGGATATCATTGCAACTCAGGTACCATAGGAACACAATCTAGGCGAAGTCCTCTGTCTAGAGAACGGGAGAAGGAGAGAATATTTCAAGATTCGCCTTTATAAAAGCTGGACCGAGTTGATTGGCGATGCTGAAACATCTTGGAAAGATTCTATGTAATGAAAAGTAAAAGTAGAGCCGATAGGACATTACTAGTATGTTTCCCCAATTTTGGAACCAGGTCGATTAGCGGGTATCTTGGGAGATGCTCTGGATGAATCTAAAGTGAAAAAGGGGGCAACAGACACGTGGAAAGAGGAAGGGGGGAGAGAGAGAGAGAGGAATCTCCTTTGGAGCAGACACGTGGAAAGAGGAAGGGAGAGAGAGAGAGAGATAGAAAAATCTGATTTCGGAGGTGACTTGCGATTGCGCCTCGCGCATGGGGCCTCAGTCGTGTGAGGGCAGAGTGGAAGAGAGAGCGCTTGAGCTCGTATGAGCGAGTGTTTCAGTGCAGGAGGGTGTGGGGATAGCTCTGAATGTAGCGCAGAGGACAGAGCGAGAGCTCTCATCTGAGATGTGCGAACGCGCGTGCGATGTGTGCAGGTGCAAGAGGGTGTGGTGATGGGTGTCTCCCTAGATTCCTAAAAAAAAAAAGGAAAAAAGATTTAAGGGGACATATTTAAGCGACTCTAAAGGATTTAGGAATATTTGATTGTGGGCACTGGGCAACCAAGATTTTTGCCTCATAGGTTGCCACGAGGTAGACACAAGCCTTGAGGAAGGCCATTTTTTTTAATTTTTAATTTTAGCAAAATTCACAATTGTGAGTGAATTAAATTTATTATCCCAAATAATTACAAGGTCTTGTCATGTTCGTGTTGAGCCATGACGTCATCCAGGGATCATAATTACATCGGTTAGCAGGCACTACAAGAGGCTATTCATATTAGCGACGCTCACACAGCGACGCTCAAAAAAAAAATTCCGGCGTCGCTATGAGAGTCGTAAATTTACAAGTAAATTTGCGACGCTCATAGCGACACCCTCTGGGCTAAAAAAATAACAGAGAGCGCCCAAAAACTCAGATCTCAGATCTGAGTTTTTCGGCGCCCTCAAGCAAGGAGCAGGTAACGCTCTCCCTCTCTCTCTCTCTCTCTCTCTCTCTCTCTCTCTTTCTTCTCCACACACACACACACACACACACGAGGAGAGGAAGGAGAGCCAGGTATGCTCCTTCCCTCTCCTCACTCTCATGTTCCCTTCCCCTCTTTCTCTCTCCCTCTCTCTCTCTCTCACACACACACATAGTGTTTTTGAGAGAGAGAGAGAGAGAGAGTACAAACATAAACAAAAACGCACACACACATACATAAACAAAGAATGCACACACACATTGAGAGAGGAAAAGAGAGAGAGAGAGCATGCATAAACAAAAAACACACACATTGAGAGAGGAAAAGAGAGAGAGAACATGCATAAACAAAAAACACACACATTGAGAGAGGAAAAGAGAGAGAAAACATGCATAAACAAAAAAACGCACACACATTGAGAGAGAAAGAGAGAGAAACTAATTTAACGTCGTAGGAAACTAATTAAAATTAAAAGACCTAAAGATCTAGCCGACGAGGAGTTGAACTCAAGACCTATTATTCAAGAGGGAAATGGCATAACCAATCTATCATACTTGGCATGGGTGATAGAAAGGTTATACCATTTATCTCTTTTTATTGGCACACACATCCACACACGCGCACACACACAAGAAGAAGAGAGTTATAACGTCGTAGGAAACTATCCTAAAAGACGTTAAAGATTAGGTTAGATGTAGACTTACGTTAAATTAGATTTAGGTTTATTTAAGTTAAATTAGATTAAATTTAGGTTTATTTTTAAATAGATTTACGTTTGTTTACGCTAGATTTAAATTTACGTTATATTAGATTAGATTTAGGTCTTCATAGACTGCGATGCCTGCATGAAGCGGGTGAAGAAAGCCCTCAATGGAATATAGGGTATTGCTGCCTTCACTCATGGTGGGTTCCGTCGATCCAAAAGTACTGGTGAAATGTCTTCAGAAGATAGGGAAGAAGGTGGATCTTCAGGGCGGCAAGAGTCACTACATCCCCGACACAATGACCATCTAGACAACCTCTAGTCATTCAACAGCAACTTCAAAGTTAGTAACAAGAGCAAGAACGGTCTAAAGGGCCAATTGCTGTCGTCATATGTGGATGGAGATGAGGCGGCGTCACCGCCGGAAGTTAACTCTCACATCTTTATTGATGAGAATGCCAACTCTTGCCGAGTTATGTGAAAAATTATGTGTTAAATCAGTTTTAAGGTTCTTATAATCCCTGTTAGTTTAGTTCTTTGTTTTTAATGTAACATAATTTCCGTTAGATTTAGATTTATGTTATATTAGATTAGACTTAGGTTTATTTAGGTTTACCCACACACACACACACACAAGAAGAAGAGAGTTTTAACGTCGTAGGAAACTATCCCAAAAGACGTTAAAGATTAGGTTAGATGTAGACTTACGTTAATTTAGATTTAGGTTTATTTTTAGTTAGATTTACGTTTATTTAGATTTACGCTTATTTACGTTAGATCGAGTCCACGCAAGAATTACTTACGGTTTAGGGTTTAGAGTTAGACGAACAGTGAAAAGATCTACTGTGAAAAGATGTTAAGATGCTGTGAAGTGCTACAGCTAGAGAAGAGGCAAAGGGGTTTTGTCCACTACATGCAGTATCATGTAGACGTGGGTCTGTAGATTTCTTGTACCCACAAATATAGGTATTGACCAATAAAGACGAGATTATAACCCGGTGGTTCTGATCTCCGTGCACCTCTAGACCGAGGTGTGTGGGGATTGGACATGACTAGAGAATGTGAGGTAAAGAGAGAGAGAGAGAGAGAGAGAGAGAGAGAGAGAGAGAGAGAGAGAGATAAGACGAAGAATTCCAATAGAATATTAAATTTGTTGTCCAGGTTATAAGATTTTTATCCTCATTATGAGTAGTGACGAGGATGTGGGACCGTCCAACCGAAACACCTATCTCTCAACGAGGGTCTTATGTCCTTGTAATCAATGCAAGCATGCTGTGCGACGGACAAGACGTGTTTCTTTGCAGCACGTTCACGAATTTGGCGAGTTCGATCCATCTATTATAGATCGAGTTGTTGCCAATTATAACTCGTCGGACTCTGACGCTGGCCAACAAGCAGCAATCTTGCAACCCAATAGACGTGTTCGCAGGCGCTTTGGTCAAGCAGCATATGTGAGGCCACAAGATGTAGCCTCTGACAGCTCGGGGGATGATCATGCAGAGCACATTCCCAATGAGGCAATGTTTGAGCCCGAGATTGATAAAATGATCAAGACGATCATGGATTCAGAAAGGCTTATCTATGATGATATGAAAAGTGAAGCCGATACGCCATTGTATAATGGAGCACGTATGTCTAGATTGAAAGCACTCCTGGTTCTTCTCAACATGCAGGCAAAGTTTGGATGGAGTGACACTAGCATCACAGCGCTTTTCGGGTGATCTATTACAATTAGTTTACTTTAATAAAACTCTAAATGTATAATGATCTGATAGATTTTTACACGACTGTATCGTATTTTTATGTTGTGTAGATTGCTTAAAGAGCACATACTACCAGCTGACAATGTGATGCCAGATTCCCGAGATGAAGCAAGAAAGATTTTGCGAAACTTGGGGATGGATTACAATTCTATCCACGCTTGTCCTAATGACTGCATTCTTTTCAGAGGGGAATACATAGACATGGAGAAGTGTCCGAAATGTGATTCCGAAAGATATGGAGTAGATCTCCACGGGACAAAAATTCCACAAAAGGTTTTGCGACATTTTCCTCTGCTTCCTCACATCAAGCATTTCTTCGAATGTAAGTCCATGGCCGCCCTAGCATCATGGCATGATGAGAATCAATCTTCGGATGGTGTGCTACGAATTCCTGCAGATTGCGCAGCCTGGAAACATATAGATGGAACATGGTCGGATTTTGCCAGGGAAGCTCGAAATTTGTGCTTAGTCCTGGCTATGGATGGCGTAAATCCATTTGGTCAAAGATCAACATCTTACAGTGTATGGCCCGTTGTCATCGTCAACTACAACATTCCCCCGTGGTTGACTACGAAGAAGGGGCACCTATGGCTAAGCTTGATTGTGCCAGGGCGATATAAAGTGGGGAATATGGATGTGTATCTTCGTCCACTATTGGAAGAGCTACAACAATTGTGGATTGGCATAGAGGTGGTGGATATGAGCCGACACACAGGACGACGGAATGCTTTGATCAGAGGCATTCTAATGTGGACCATGCATGACTATCCCGGGCTAACAGAATGCTCAAGTGATCTATGGACACTCCTCACTCAGACACTGTAAATCTTGTTTTTTCCCATAGTTGATCTATTACCATGTGTATACATGCAGGGCTTCAAACAAGCGGATACAGAGCATGTGTCACCTATGGACCTAGACTGAATGCACGTAGGGCGCCCTCACTGAAGAAGCAAATCTACGAAGGTCATCAAGCGTATCTTCCAGAGAATCATGTGTTACGCGACGGCTTTTTGGGAAGAGAGCCACCAAGGATGTCTGCACAAGCATGGTTAGAGCAGAAAGAGATGTGCGATGACGGATTGCCTCCAGGGATGAAGAGACTATCTCTATGGTACGAGTTACCATACTGGCCCCGACTCATGATCAATCACTTGCTCAATCCAATGCACATATTCAAGAATGTGGGTAATCTACTATGGGACCATCTGACCGGCAAGAAAGATACTTTGGGAGCCAGAGTTGACCTTAGAAATGTGGATCGTATGGAGCAATATTGGCCGCAAATAGCATCTGATGGATCGATAAAACTCCCTAAAGCACCATGGATTTTCATAGGAGCCCAAGAACGCAAAGGAAAAGAGACCATTCGATCTTTGCGGACCCCCACTGGCATAATGCACTCGCTCCGAACGTGTTTTACTAAAGAAGGAAAGCTTACCGGTTTGAAGTCACACGATTGGCATAAAATGTGTCAGGTACGTTCATAGTGGACTTTAATATCATTGCATAAAATGTGGACTTTAATATCATTGCTGCACATACTTTACAGTTTATTTTACCGGTTGCCATTGAGGGATGTTTGTCTCTCGACATCCGTAACACAATCTACAAACTTGCAAAGCTGGTGCAATGGATCTCACAAAAGGAGATCAACGTAGACTCCATACCATTCGCCAAACTAAATGCTGCGGAGCTTGTGTGCATGTTTGAGAAACATTTTCCTACTACCATGCTAACCATTCAGGTGCATCTTCTTGTTCACATAGTTGATGAGGTGGAAATAGCTGGCACAGTTCATTCCAGATGGATGTTCTTCTTAGAACATTTCATGAAAACGCTTAAGGGATATGTGCGTCAAAAGGCACGTCCGGAGGGTAGCATGGCAGAAGGTTGGTTGGTATCAGAGTCCCTAGTGTACATTGGAGAGTGGCTAGACGGATTTGATAAAGCCCGGGACACGCTATGGCGAACCATAGATGATGAGCGCATATCTGGGATTGTCATGTGCAATCTCGGTGTTGAGAAGAAGATGACGGAAGATCTAGAGGCTAAAATCAACCGATTTTGCATGCTTCACAATCCAGTGATGCAAAAGTGGATTTCACAATATGAGGATGCAAAGCAAGAGCGACAAAGGGCACGAATCGAGTGGAGACGGGGAAGACGACCACCGATGCACTATCCAGCGGTTCTGGAGAGCCTACCAACCTTCATGAGCTTAAGATGGTTGCACAACCAATTGAAAAGCGCACAACAATGCGGTGACGAAGTGACTGAGGAAGAGTGGGAGTACTCTCGGGGTTGCGCGACCAAGGTAAGTTTGCAATGTACGACTAGCTAGTGACTTTATTTCTAAACATTTGAACGGCCACTCATAATCTTTGTTCGTTGTAGTATAAGTCATACACAACAGCATAGTGTAAAGGTCGACATTTTAGGGTGGAACGAATCGACAAAAAGCGTTTTACTCAAGATTGTGGAATCATGGCAAAATTTGAACAGTCTAGTCGATGACGTTCCTCTGATGCAGATCCTGTGGTGGCGGAACTCACTTACTTCGGCACGCTGCAAGAGATTTTGAGGATCGATTACATAGGATTTTTTGTCGACTTGTTCGACGTGCAATGGTTCAAGATAATCATGGAGGGTCGCAATGCTACTGTGTGTAGAGGAGAGTCTGGTTTTCTTGAGGTGGATTCTACTAAGAAATGGACTGACCTAAGAGACACTTTCGTACTACCCGAGCATTGTGAACAAGTAAGTATGTAAATAGTTACATCCCCTTTTACAAGTTATGTGCTTGAAAGCTCTCATGTAAGTTATGTGGCTCTGGCAGGTAATATTTCATCCTACAAAGTCTACATCAAACTGGTGGTACGGCATAGAGGTAGCCCCTTGTAGTGCAAGGACGTATGAAGGCTACCATGTGCCAATCACAACGGCATCAATGGAGGAGATCAGAGAAGATGCTCAATCAGAAGCCGCTGCGGTGGTGCCAGACGAGCATCAAGATGCTACTACTCTATATGGGGTGCATGCAGAGGAGCTACAAAATGAAACAGAGGATATGTGTTTAAACGGAGAGCTCTATATAGATATAGGAAGTTATGCTGAGTTATGCGAGGATGAGAGAGAGATCTCTTAAAGCCACAAATATTGTATTTGAACAATTTTTCTCCGTGTTGTAAAAGCTCTGGCTCTCTAAGTACCTTCCATGGTGTATAACGCTCTTTTCTACTCGCGCTCACATCTTTTGATTGAAATTTCTGAGTTTTCGACTTGCCTCTTCTATCACTCAATTCATTGCGTCATTGTATTTATATGCGTCATTACGTCATTGTATTTAATGGTCTTTGCGTCATTGTCTACTCTATTCATTCAATATTAAGTTTAAATATTCGTGTGTTTAATGTAGGTATGGATGATGAGGAGTTTCTTTCTTCTTTGTCACCGCAGCAGAGACAGTGGTACGTGGAGCGTCATCGCTCTCGCGCATCATCGCGCGTTCCTACTCCATCCACATCTCCCTCTCTTTCGGAGCATTCGGCGCGCTCCGAAGCTTCGGCGTCGACGAGACGAGCTTCACACTCGTCTAGACACCGGCGCTCTAGTGGTGGCGATGGCGGTTGTTGTGGGGATTCCGCCACCGATGCCTCCACACCGCCTCGTGTTCGACGAGGCTCTTTACCCTCCCCTTCTTTGCCCGCCCCCACACCAGCCACAGCATCGCTATCTACGCCAGGTTTTGCACGGCTGACTGTTCCTAGCAGCTACACACCTCTACCTACTCCGCCAGGAGCCACCCCACTCGACACTCCTCGCTTCGCCGCTAGAGACCCCTGCCGGGACACCCAGGTTCACGCGTCACCGGCCAGAGGGCTTGCCTTACTCCGTCGACTTCAGCGGCGGCATCATCATGGATGATGACAGCAAGAAGGTGATCTCGCGCATGCGTGGTCTTTGCTCTCAGCTGTTTAGACACTACATACTAAACAAATGGAGTGAAGTACCAAGTGATTTAAAAAACAGAGTCATCAGCATACTTCATGATGAGTTTCCCGTTCCAACATGGGATCAACGCTTCAATGAAGACCTGATGAAGATTCGAATGCGCGAATACTGCAAACACAAGCGTTCCGAAGTGCAAAAAGCAATCAAGAATGGGTGGAACATGCCAGATTGGCTGGCCAAAGAAGATTGAAAGAATGCGAAGAAAGCAACGCGCGAGAATCCCGACAAGTGGAAGCAACAAAAGGATGCAGCCAGAGCGCGAGTAGAGGCAGGGAGCTGGCACCACTTGGGGAGCGGTGGATGGGCATCATTTGAGGCCGATTTTGTAAGTGTTTTCGCATTGCTCTTTATGTTCGATAGTTTAGGGTTTATGAGTTTTTTAATTCTAACATAATGAAATCTTTGTATGTTTTGACAGTGGTCGATGACAGGACGTGATCCCACACCGTACGAGCATGAGTACGCAGGCAGGAAGGGCTTAAACGCCCTGATGGACATTCTCAGTTCTCGCGGCGGCATGGTTAGTATTAGGGTTTACTCTTTTCTATTTTTTGTATTGTTTTATAAATGTCATTACATGTTTATACTTACTGAAAGCTGTCTTATTGTCTTTTTTTGTAGAATCCGACAGATACGCCGCTTGGACGCGATGAGACGTCTGACTAGACGACGTCAGTTTAGCCGTAGCTAGATAGCATTAGTTTAGGGTTTCTCATAGCTTATGTATCATGAGACGGATTTTATACGTCTTTTTGAACCATGTATATTATTACATTTGTCACCACAGTTCATTTTGCCAATCAATTCTTTATGCCTATGATGTTGTACAATTGTCATTATTACATTTGCCAATCAATTCATTTTGCCTATGATGTGTACAATTGTCAATTTTACGCTTGTCAATTTTGCAAACAATGCGTCTTGTGGGTGACTATTTTGGGTCTATTATCTACCCTTGCACTTTTTAAAAAAAGTGAATCAAGTACAATATGGTTGATGGGTGGCAGGGCATTCAATGCCCTATCACCAAAAAAAAATTCTCTCGGGCGTCGCTATAACCGTCGCTATTTATGGCTCTGTAGCGTCGCTATGAGCGTCGCTATAGACTTCTGTGTAAACGTCGCTATAACTGTCGCTATGAGCGTCTCTATATAGCGACGCTTATAGCAACGCATATAGCGACGCCTATAGCGACGGTTATAGCGACGCTCTCGTAGCGACGCTATTAGCGACGCCGGGGGTTATAAAAACCCAGTGTATTTCTGTCGCTAACAGCGTCACAAGAGCACACAACCTCTTGTAGTGAGGGCAGCCATCCCAACCAACTTACCCCCTTATCCTTGATACATAGGGTCCATTATCATGTTCTTGTGGGATCTTTTACTTACCAATAGCCAAGATTTTTCTCTGGCCTAGGCATGCCATCTGGTGACACCAAGGCACAAGTAGTCCTAGACTAGTCCTCCGATTGTTGCTTGCGTCTGAGCGTCCAGATTAGCACTTTTCTTTCTTGTATAATTTCTGTGAAGCTTGCCACCTCAAGACTTCCTTTAAACACACGTCGGTTCCTTGTTTGCCATACATTAAGTAAGAATAAGTACCGGACGATTTGAGTGCCGATGAGGATGGCAGGAACACCTAAATTCTTCCCTCCTAGGAATAGATCAGTCTTGTAAAAACTAATTTTCCATGTTCTTTGGACCCGCTTGCATATTTTCCCTGCGAGGCCTTTGATAGTTGGGCAATCCATGAAGAGGTGGGCCAGATCTTCACTAGCCAACCTGCACCCCAAGCATCAATCCGACCCAATCCCTCTTTCCTGAATCTTCACCCCCGTCGATAGAGCACCCCAAATTACCTTCCACAAAAATACCTTCATGTGCTGCGGAACCTTTGGCTTCCAGATGTTCTCCATTACTTGCTCCCACCTTTCCTCCGGCCATTGTTTTTTCCATATCTTGTTAAGGGGGCTATACCAATTCTTCTTATGCATCATTCTCTGGTATATGTCTTTAGGATGGGGTTTCCATAAGAGACTGCTTCTGGGCCATTTCCAGGCATTCCAGTCAAACTCGTAATCATAGATAGGCATCACTATACTGTCAAGCTCTTTCCTCACTTTGTGGACTAGCAAGACCTCCAAGCTATTCAAATGGTATTGGGTAACCAGAAAGTCAATGGTTTTCCAGCTCTTGTTGTCACTGTCCCAGAAGTTTCCTAGTCGATTCAGACCCTTATTATTCAGCTTCCTGGCAGTCTCTATCCAATAGGGAATTTGTGACGGACCTACAACTTTGGAAAGCTGGGGGGACCAATGCAAAATGGAGTTCTTGAAGTATCTACTTTTTTCCCCCACTTAAAGACTCCTACTACTCTATTGCATTTTCTTACCAATTCTCCTGCGCTGCCCCCTAGTCTTAGGGTAGTCCAAGTTCGGTGCTAACAATTTGTCGTGAACCTCCACCCCTCTCCACTTTCCACCTTTCGAGCAAAGTTTAGTTGCTTCTATCATATCTTTGATCATGAGAGCCCAAACCTGATCCTATTTAGCCAAGGAAACCACAAATTTGGGGCAACAAGCTTCTGCATGGAACACAAGGTTGAGAATGCCGAGGCCTCCTTGATTCACCGGCCAAGCAACTGATTCTCAACGGGCCCATTGCCATGGCCTAGAGGATTTTGTGTTGTTTTTCCATAAAGACCTTTTCATTGGTTTTAAGAACTCTTTCCAGTGACACTTAGCCATTTATCACTTTTATCCTACTTGGGAATGGGAGAAGAGCATACTCCCACCTACTCATTTTTGTTTTGATTTTTTCAAGAACCCACTCAAATCTTTGCTTGTCAATTACGTCCACCCCAAGGGGGCTCCCAAATGTCTGAAGATATTCCCTTTTGTGACAATCTCCTCCGACCAGTCAGAAGGGTCAAATGAGTCATTTTTCGATAGGGAGATCAGCCTTGACTTCTCTATATTACACTGGGACCCCGAAGCAATCTCCAAAGCTTTCCTGATGACCTGGGGGCACGCCTTCAAGAAGAGGAGAGAATCGTCTGCAAAAAGTTTTTCCAAGAGTTGGCTATTTCCTGGCAAAGCCAGGCCTGGCAACTCCCCTCGTTCCGCACTAGCTTCGAGCTTCGTGATTAAGGGATGTGATCCTATGGCGAAAAGTAGGGGGGCCAAAGGGCAGCCCTGCTTAATAGACCTTTTGACCTCAAAAGAGCCCACAACTCTATCATTGAATAGGAGCTATGACTGGCTTCTAGCTCCCAGTACACTTACCAGACGACATAGGCGCGGCCCAAAGCCCAGAGCTTCCATGACGGCTTCTATATATAATGCCCATGTTATTCTATCACAAGCCTTATCCAGGTCCAATTGTAGCAGTACACATTGTTGCTTTGTGACAGTTGCATACTCGTTATCGTAAATGGACCTTCCTTTGAGCCCATGTTGATGCGGAGAGATGATCTTGGTTAGTACGGGGGCTAGTCTGAGGGCTACTGCTTTAGCAATAATTTTGTAGGCCACCGACATCATCGTTATAAGTGTTTCAGTTGACTACAACAGATCTGTTTGGGGATGGGTTTGATAAGCCCTCTCTTCACACTTATCTCCAATGACCCTTCGACAATGGCTTTATTGGCCAGCCTTGTGATTAGGACCTTGAGATCGTCCCAAAATTCTCTATAGAATTCCACAAGGGTCTCCTTAGAGAGTTCAAAAGGGTCTTGATGGTCAAAGAGAGTTCTCCTTGCTTTTTCAACTCTATCTTTTTGAATTGTCTCCATGTGAGCTTGAAAGTATGTAAAGTGTAGATAACTGCATGTACGTTTTACGTGAACATATGTAAACTCCAAGAACGCTGTGATTCTGTGAACTGTGAACTAGAGCTTTACAATGTAAACTTGTTGCGTACTGCATGTGGAGTGCGCCCAACTTCTAAGTTTCAACATAAAGAAGCATTATGCTACAAGCATTAAAACACGGACTTAAGACGTTCGGGTGGTTGTGAGCTCAAACACCTAGAGCTCTCACTTTTCCCTTCTCCACAGGATAGAACGGTTGAAATTCATTGAGCTTTGCTATCGTATTTCCATTCGAAAACATAGTGTCATTTAGTTATAGAGCTAGCGAGCCTCAGCTTTAAGTGTCACGGGGTCCTAACCATGGGATCAATGGCTCTTGTGCAAAATCAAAGGCATTCGCAGATCTCGACCGTCAATGAATAAAAACTAAACTCGAGATTTTGAGTTTAGTTTTTATGGTGGGGTCCACAAAAACTAAACTCGAGATCCGAGTTTAGTTTTTGTGTCGAAATCTATTGTTTTAAGCATAAGTTTGTGAAAAAACACATCTATTTCAAAAAAGCGCACGCGGACGTGATGGTTAAGGCCCCAGACTCTCAAGATAGTGGTGAGGGTTCAAATCTCAGCTTGGAAAGCGTGGACATCCCAAGATTAGACCTCACGTGATCGGTAAAACTTAAATTCGGGATCCTAAGATTAGTTTTGAAAAATCTAAACTTGAGATCCCGAGTTTAATTTCAACGGATCGATGGTTCAGATTGATCTTTCACTTGAGACCATTGATCCCATGGTTGGGACCCCGTGGCACTTAAAGGGGAGGTTAGACGACCATGAACTTAACCTCCAGCACTCCTTTGTGCACGTGCACGTGTGTGTGTGTGTGTGTGTGTGTGTGAGAGAGAGAGAGAGAGAGAGAGAGAGAGTGAGTGAGAGAGAGATAGATGGGGTGGGGGGAGGGATAATTTTCCAATTCAATTTCTCTGAAGAATCCAATCGGGGTCAGAACTTCGACCCCGCGTGGCGCATCTATTATTGGGCACTCGGGCCGGGGGGATCTTTTATTGAGGAAAGAGAGCATTATGTGGTGCACCCAGATCATCAGCAGCTCAGGTTGGCGCCCGGATCGACGTTAAGGATGGAGCAGAAGGACCGGTAGAGGGAGATGCGGGACTGTTGCTGGTCCTGGTTGGCATTGGGGCCGCACTCCAGGCCGCCATTGATTGCATTGATGGTGGCGCCGAAGCCCTGGCCTCCGGTGATGGCAGCATGGCAGGTAGGGTTGTGCTGCGTCATCCAGTACCACACCGCCGTCTTGAACGACACCGTGGGGTCTCTCGACACTATTCCGGGATCGTTGATTCCGTCGAAACCCACTGCTTGCCCCGCAGCTTGGTAGTTGTAGTTATATGTTAGCTGCAATGGCCCCCTTCCAAAATACTGCTGCCCCGGGGCACACGGTACTGACGAGGCATCGCAGTACGTTGCCTTGTTTATCTCCTCCACGTAGCAACCACCTGCCAAGCCACGCGCGCCATGATGCAATTAGTCTGTGTAAAGCTCTGTGTGAGGGTGGAGAATAAGAAGAAAAGAGAGAGAGAGAGAGAGAGAGAGAGAGATCATACTTCCTGTCTCGTGGGCCACATTTGCGAAGAAGGCCGCCAGCTCGCGCTTCTGATCATCTGAGCTGCCAGTCGTGCCGAAGCCAGAGAAGGCAGAAGCTGCGGCAATAAAGCCTTCGTACGTGTAGAATCCATTGGACGGGCAGGAGGCAGTATTCTGCGAGAGGAACTGGCTAAAAACGCCGCTGGTAATTATGGAGGAAACGCCATCGCCCTGCGACTGAGCGGAAGATGAGTGGATCAGAGCACTGCAGCTGATCAGGAGGAGGGGGAGGAGGAGACATGCGGTGTGCGGGTGAGTGGGCTTCATGTTGTCAGAGCAGAAGAGGAGGCGGGCTTGGGAGGTGAAAGGCACAGGCCGTGGGCGTCTCTTTATAGTACAGGCACGGGCTGGACTAGAGCAACTTCTAGGAAGCGTGTTCTATTGGACCACCCTTTCAATATTCAACGAAGAATCACCTCCCCATGGACAATTCAAAACCTGCCTACAAAAACGAAGCACACTTACTTTTAAGATAAGCTTGAAACCTCATGACACTAGTGTGTACCATTAAGTCTCCTTGTTTATGAGGCCCCTTTCACACGCGGGTGAAGAAAGTGGTGGACGGGCAGCCCCTTGTCACATTGGGTAAATAGGTACTTTCCTTCGTTTGACAGTGTGAGGGCATGCCGACGTAGTGGAAGGCGCTTCTAAACATTTTGCAGGCGTTCCAACCTCAATGTCCTACCAGTCCACTTGCCTAGCTGCCTGCTTGGAAGTGCTCGAAAAAAACTTTTCTTGAATACTCAAACAACTTTTAAATATAAAATATTAGAGGTTTTTGAATAAAAATTAAAAGTATTTGTCAATCAATACATTACAAGTTCCTAAAATCTAAAGATATTTCTACCTACAAACTTTATTTTTTAAGGTGCAACTACAATAAGCCTAAGTTTGTTTCGAGCACTGCTACTTGGGTGGCTTATTCCTCGGACACCTTTTTTTCCAAACCGTGAAAGGCCATGCCCTTGATCGATCCACATCAGTGTGAGGGAGGGGGGCGCATATGATCACTCTCTAAATCTAAACGTCAAAAGGTGATTTTTCAATTTAAAAAACATAAGTTTGAAATCACTATGTCTTTTTGGCTTCTATACTTCTATACTCTTTATAATGCAGCTTAAAATTTTCAAGGAAAGAGAGGGTGTCCACATGTCACTCCCTAGTTTATTTCAAAAAACACCTTACAAAACATCTATTTAAAATGCAAAAGTAAAAGGTAAGATTGTAAGAAATGACAGCAAAATTTTCAAGGAAAGAGAGGGTGTCCACATGTCACTCCCTAGTTTATTTCAAAAACCACCTTACAAAACATCTATCTAAAATGCAAAAGTAAAAGGTAAGATTCTAAGAAATGACCAGCGGCCTTTGCAGAATGTAAGAATTGCCTTTGCAGAATGTAAGAATTGAGAAGCCTTTTCAAATGTAAAGTCAAAAGACTTTGTATTCTACATAAAATAAATGTTGAAGTTTGATTGTAGATCTATCTATTCTATACTTATATAATAGAGTTTACTCGGTCCACTCTCCCTATTAACACGAATCTCACCAGATGCCTCCTCTTCAAACAAAAGCAAAAGCAATTCTTCTCTCTCCTCTCTCTTCGCTTGCCTTGTGTCGTCGCCATCGCCTGCGCACCAGCGTGCTGCCCATCGCGAGATGGCTTGCCCCCTTGTGAATCCACCAACGAGAGCTCTCTCTCTCTCTCTCTCTCCCGGGCCTGGTCTATCGTCCTAGCTCCATGAAGGGCAGCATTCCAAGACAGAACTGCAAGGCGAAGAGAACTGCCTCGTGTCTTCCACCTGCCTCCAGCCCCATCGCGTCTGCATCGCCCCCAGAGATCCTTTGCTGTCCTCTCTGCGTCTCCCATAGCCACGACCACCACCGCCACTGCCATACAGCTCGTCTCGCAATGGGCTCCTCTCTCTCTCTCTCTCTCTCTCTCCGACTTCTTCTAATCGCAACCACAGAACACCTCGCATACATTGCCTTTGTCTCTCGCCTCCACGTGTCTGCTTCTGCCTTCTTGACCTCACACCTATCCAAGGCATCTCGGAAGATACCGATTAATGCACCTGCTTCCAAAATTGGGGCAACCTACTAGAGCTTAAAAGTTTCAAGCAAGGAGAGAGCATCGACATGTCATTCATCGGAGACCTTTGAACTTTTCCACTTTTGTTTGAAGTTTTCTCTTGAAAAGGGCTCCACCCACCTTCCAAGAGAAAATCCTTTCATTTCAACATTTTAACTTAAACAAGGACTGAAGTAGCTTCTGCACCCACCTTGAAAGTGGAAATGACCTTGAATGCACCCCATCAATCATCCTTTCATAATTGAAGTTTCATTTCAACCTTTGAAGTAAAAAAAAAAAGCTTACACACCTCAATTAATCCCACTAACTTGCGCCTTGGAAGGGAAATTTTTTTTGAATGCACATCCTCAAACAAGACATGGCTCAACGTAGTTCTAAGGCGCCTGGTGCACCCACCTTGAAAGGGGAAATGACCTTGAATGCACCCATCAATCATCCTTTCATAATTGAAGTTTCATTTCAACCTTTGAAGCAAAAAAAAAAAAAAAGTTTATGCACCTCAATTAATCCCACTAACTTGCACCTTGGAAGGGGAAATTTTTTTGAATGCACATTCTCAAACAAGGCATGGCTTAGCGTAGTTCTAAGGCGCTTGGTAAGTGCACACACGATGTTGTTCACACAAAATAAGACTAGGCTCGTCTTGAGTGTGTGTAAGAGAGAGAACCGTCATGCATATTTTTTACTATCCACCGCACCGTGTGTGTGTGTGTGTGTGTGTGTGTGTGTGTGTGTGAGAGAGAGAGAGAGAGAGAGAGAGAGAGAACAAAGCCAAGCCTACGACGTCACGGAACGAAGTCAGGCCTTATACATCCCGTTGCGACGTGTGTGTGTGTGTGTGTGTGTGAGAGAGAGAGAGAGAGAGAGAGAGAGAGAGAGAGAGAGAGAGAGAGAGAGAGAGAACATGTCTCATTATTTTTTGTTGTTGTGCATGTGAGTGTATGTGTGTGTGTGTGTGTGTGAGAGAGAGAGAGAGAGAGAGAGAGAGAGAGAGAACGCGAGTCACATCACCTGGAGCTCATGCGGGAGAAAATGCAAGGAGAATTGATATACTGCAGTTGCATCCCATAGTGTTGTGTCTGCATCAAGTAATTGTGTGTGTGTGTGCGCA
Organism: Adiantum capillus-veneris; assembly: GCF_014529385.1. Taxonomy (NCBI): domain Eukaryota; kingdom Viridiplantae; phylum Streptophyta; class Polypodiopsida; order Polypodiales; family Pteridaceae; genus Adiantum; species Adiantum capillus-veneris. The sequence goes on from NC_140952.1 coordinate 38,927,335, forward strand.
CACACATGCACAAAAGAGAGAGAGAGAGAGAGAGAGAGAGAGAGAGAGAGAGAGAGAGTAACTTTGCAAATATAGCCCGTTAAAATACACTAAACCCGATTATTTGTGAACACTTGTTCCAATTAAGCATTTCATAAGGTTCATGAATCACAAACAACCCTCAAATTTGAAGGGCGACCTTCTACTTTTCCTTTTTGAGAAAGTCATAAGGAAACTTCCTTTTTCTTTCTACAAAAATTGGAAGGATATACACCTATTTTTTCTCTAAATAATATTCTACGTCAATTTATATATACACTATTCTATCTATACTATATATAATGGAGCTTAAAATTTTTCAAGAAGGAGAAGGCCTTTACATGTCATGTCTTGGAGCGTTTGCACGAACTTGCAGTGCAAATGCACCTTTCAAATGGAATTTGGAAACTCCTTTCAAATGGAGTGCTCTCTCTCTCTCTCTCTCTCTCCAATCATTGAGTCTCGTTGATCTCTCTCTCTCTCTCACACACACACATAGGCGCCAGTCTCTATGTGTGTGTGTGTGTGTGTGTGTGTGTGAGAGAGAGAGAGAGAGAGAGAGAGAGAGAGAGAGAGAGAGAGAGAGAGAGAGAGAGGATGGGTCTCACACCTCGCCGTTTGTAAATTTTCCTTACCAGCTAGGCTATCTATGCTGATGCTTAGCACATATTGCAACCTATGGGTGCAATGGGATACACCATGGTGAAGGGTGGACATTTTCTTGGTTTGGGTACCAATATTGTAACTTTCTCTGACAAGACGTCTATGGCTCTGATGATTGAATTGCCACTACAAAATTTGACAGTAGTGGTGGGCCAAGCCTTGGATGTGGTGCTGGTGGAGCCATAAGAGGTGAATCAGTCATCAACTACATCACGCGTGGCTCTAATGTTGGTTTTTGGAAATATGTACGTGGTGCGGGATTTGGTGATTCACATTATCGACTCCGTCTTAGTTGGGATGCATCCAACCCTCAGGCAACGCTTGCCTCATTGCTCGCCAAGAGAGAGAAGCTATAAGAGGAGCTTCGTTAGGTTGAGAAATAGGTTTGAGACCTTGAAACTACCGTTAGCCAAGTTGGAAATGTGCTAAAAGGGTTTGAAGGTTTCCTTTCATCAACATTGAGGTGCAAGCAATTTGAAACAACCAAAAAAGTTTCAAATATTTCAAAAAGAGTTTGAATGTTCGTTTCATCAAAATTGAGGTGCAAGCAATTTGAAACAACCAAAAACATTTTAGCATGAGGATATGTTGTTTTCCTTATTGATAGTCATGTTAATTGTGGTTGAGGAGCATACATATAGTTGTGATTCTGATGATAGAATGGATGGCATTGGTCAGATCTGCAAGTTAACTAGCCTACAAGGCATGGACCAAGTTAATATGCAAAGCGTAGGTGGACACAATCCAAGGATGGTAAAAGGATCAAGCATGCAAGTGAGCTAGATTTTAATGATGACGATGATGACATTGACCGTATATCTCGATAACATTTTGAGGTGGAAACTTTACTAGAGGTGTAGCATTCACTCTTCTCAATGAGTCATGGGTTTGGTTGTTGTGTAGGGATCATTATGAATATATGGATTTGGATTATATTTATGATTCAATAGCTTTTGTGGTTTTGAGTGGATGGTATGACTTTAGCATCAGAGGTGGGTGCTCACGCACAACGCGTGCAAAATACTTGATGCTCCATAGTTTATCATATATAACGAAGAAGAAATTAATGATCAATAATAAGATGATGATGATGATAAGTAAGTTTTTCTTTAAATATGGCTTCTAAATGAGTGTCTCAAAGATAGCACAAACTTTGGTATGACTTCATATGGTTGTGCCCTGTTTTGTTGAAAGTTTACCTTATGGTGATCAATGTCACTTATAGTGTGGATACAAATAGCCGAGTATCCAATTTTCCATGTCATTTGCAATTTGTCATGACATGAGGGCTCAAACACTTTTCTCAAATATGTGTGCATGTGTGGTGTGTGTGTGTGTGTGTGTGTGTGTGTGTGTGTGTGTGTGTGTGTGTGTGTGTGTGTGTGTGTGAGAGAGAGAGAGAGAGAGAGAGAGAGAGAGAGAGAGGTGGGAAAGAAGAAGAAGAAGAAGAAGAGATATTATAACATTGTAAGAAACATCCCAAAACGTTTTGAAGGTCTATTCGACAAAAGAACTTAAAAGTTGTAAAGAGAGGCTGTGACATTGGAACAATCCTAGAGACCTTATATATTATCTGACAACTACTAAACCTTTTTTTTAAAAGCAAATCACACTCATCTGGTGCGAGATGACAAATTGCATCCTTATAAGTACATAGGGTCGCTTGGTCGCACTTGAACCCATGACCCGGGTCACGGAGGTCAAGTACTCAACCCACCAAGCTAACTCCTTTGGAGAAGATGTTTAGAAACAAGTGCTAAACTTAAAACATGTTACAAAAGAGTTGAAAGATCTAACCAACAAGTCATGAACTCAAGAGATATATATATATATATATATATATATATATATATATATATATATATATATATATAGAGAGAGAGAGAGAGAGAGAAGAGATTTATTCAATCTTAATCATTGGTGACCGTACGGTGTACATGAGTTTATGCAATGGTTTGTAGGTCCACCTTAATTTCTTTATTCTGTTGTATTGATATGATCGAATAAATTCAAAAAGTATTGAATGTTTAAAAAAACGTAATATACATTAATGTAACATCCATTGTACATTGATACTTTATTTATTGAAGCATAGGTTGTTTCATAATACTAAAAGCCATGTTCGTTTTTACCACAACAACGCGCGGGTCACATACTAGTTCTAAAAGAAAGCCTTAGTGTTGGGCTTGGTGAGGGGGACTTTCATAGTTTTCAAAGAAAGCCTTAGTGTTGGGCTTGGTTAAGGGGACTTTCATAATTTGCAGTGCATGATGGAGATTTACCTTTCATTTTACATCCTCTCTTTACTTTTCTTTCATTCTATTGTTTTAGAATGTTAAAGTGAAGTTTCATTCTTACATAATTTTAGTAAATTTTACACACACATTTTTTTTTTTGCATTCTTTAGAATGCTAAAGTGAAGCTTCACCTTGCATAATTTTGATGAATTCTACACACACACATATATTAATTAGTTCCTTTTATTTCACCTTTAATTTCACAACTTCACATGGCTTTATATTTCTTGCCTTTTATAGCTTGATTCCAATCAGTGTTAACATTCAAGAAAGTCCCTTTTATTAAGCGGCTGCTGATCGAGTTTCCTCCTCACAAAGAAAAAAATCGAAAATACTAGAAAAAAATTTGAGATTTGCAAAATGTTTGGACAACTTTCTCATATATTTCATCCGTTTTTCTCTCGATTTTCAATCGGCTCAAGACTAAGCTGATGCAATCCTTTCTCAAACACTCATACCAATTTAAACAATTTTATCACTTTCTTATTGTTTTTGAAAGCCGTCGTGATGCTTTCACTTGTTTTCTTACAATGATCGTACCTTTCTGATATTCTAGCCTTGAAATGCTTTTCTTTATGTTTCCATGAAATGAGCACAATGATGGGTAATAGGGTATGCACAACCTTACAAAACAAGATGAGGACTCAAGATGCCATGTTGAAGGTAAGGGGGAGGAAAGATTTATAAATGTGATGTTTAGATGTAATAAATTGTGTGTGTGTGTTTGAGTGTGTATGAGAGAGAGAGAGAGAGAGAGAGGGATTTAATATTTACATAATTATGGCAAATTTTATGTGATCACAAGGTCTTATTGACACATTTACATGATTACACTAAACATAATCACACACAATCCGGTTAAGGGCGACCTGCAAACCCACTAAATTCCCGCCGGGCTTTTCAGTTTTCTTGGCGAGCCCGTTGGAATGTTCCATTTTTCCTACGGACCTTCCGGGAATACTGAAAAGCCCGACAGGCTCGCAGAATTATATATACGCGGGCTCGATCGGGCCCGCTGGGTGTTATTTCTTGCTTTCATCTTGAGAGAGAGAGAGAGAGAGAGAGAGAGAGAGAGAGAGAGAGAGAGAGAGAGAGAGAGAGAGAGAGAGAGAGACCACCTTTGTAGGTACGTCGAGAGGAAAGATGAGAGAGGGAGTCGTGTGGGAGCGTGCTCTACGTCGCAATGCGCGGCAACAGCAGCAGAGTACCTGACCACACGATCCGAGTACGTGTTGTGTGTGTGTATGTGTTGTGTGATAGCATGCCTTTTATCGTATTGCGCGGCAGTAATAAGGTACCTTATCACACAATGGGAGTGTGTGTGTGTAAGCTATTCTATGGAACATCGCTTATCACGGGGACATCACCTCGGTGACGCAGGGAAGATGGTGTCCTTGTGGTAAGTATTGGCTTATTGTCTGGGTACTACGTCGGTAACGCGGCGAATCGAGTATCCTTATGGTAAGTCAACTTCCCTTCCCCTTTCCCAAAAAACATCTGGGTATCGATCGGTAACGCGGCTATATGATGTTCGTATGCAAGCCATTGTTTTTTCTTAGATTCAGGCAGCACTCGATCGATAACGCGGCTAATAGAGTGTCGTTCGTTAGAAGCATCTGTTTTTGCATAAATGTGGCGTTCAGGTCGTGAACCCAGCCGTACGAACGTCATATAATTTGTACGTGTATGTGCAATTAATATTTTAAGTATTAAGTATATGAAATACTTGGTCAGGAACGCGGTTGTGAAGAGTTTCCTATGCGAAATGTATGAATTGTTTGATTTTGTTGTTTTTAACTGTCCATTTGAAATTATATACTAGCTAATCATATTCAAAAGAATATTTTATTCATCAATCATCGCTATTTTAAATGTTCCATTTATATAATTTATATGTAAAAAAGCATTTGCACACAAATTGCATGTTAAATATTCTTTTTTAATCTTTTTAAAGGACTCTCAAGCATTGGCGCTATTTTTAATGCTTCATTTACATAAATTCTCTGTAAAAAATCTAAATGCACACAATTTGCATGTTAAATATTTTTTTGTATCTTTTTAAAGAGCATCAATTATCATTGCTTTTTTGATTGCTACATTTACATAAATTCTATTTAGAAAAGTGTGTGAACACAATTTGCTAGTCCAATTTGTATACTTCCAATGTTTTTGAAGTTTTAAGTCGGTGTGTGCTTTGTTTGAATTAGTATGTGCGCACAAAGAAGAATATAAGTTAAAAATTCAATATATATTGAAATGTGCCAGACTATTAACATGTATTGTTTGATCTGAATTAAGTTCTTATAAACCACTTGTTTGATATGCATTTTACACGTGTAACAGATTGCAATTTTAAGTGAGGATTATTTTCAATTTTTATCAATATTTCCTTGCACATTTTTTAAAGTCTTGAAGTGGTGGTTAACACTAGAATGGTAACCTAACAGGACATAAAAGTGTCCTTTCAGGGTTTTGGAAAAAAATTCCAAAATCATAGTAGATCCACTCATTTTGAAAAATCCTTTCATGAGCTTATAGTTCAATAAATACTACATATGGAAAAAATGAGAAACTTGTAATTTTTCTCATCCCTTGGTCACTACTAGCCTCCAAAGTTGATGGACCAGTGCATTTTGCCCAAAACAACAATTTCTTACGGTTGATTACATATGAATAAGTGTGGGGATTTTTGTAGGACATGAGATAAAATGCCCCGTTAACTTCAATGGGTTGGTGACCAAAACATATGGTTGCTTTTACCTCACTAACTTCTTTTTGGGCAAAAAACATAGGTACAAAAAAGTTGCATTTTTGCCATTTTACGGACCTATCATCAAAGTTTCTATAGTCACGCTCAATACAGATACTATATACATCTTTTCTTAGTTCCCTTTGGGCATTTGGATTCAAAAGGAGCCATGGATCATGTCAAAATGATAATGGATCTCTTACAATTGGAACCTTGGGGGCAATGATAAAGTGCTAAATACAGCAAACATGAAAAAACTGGGTTTAGCATTCTGACCTCTAGAAACCCATAGAAACTACTCAATATCTAGCCAAGTTTGTAGTCTATGATTAGATATGGTTACTACCTACAAAATACACACAATTGGCCTAAGAAACTAGCAATATTGAGAAAGTTATACTTGCTACTCTAAAATGTATCGTATTCTTCAGCAATGAAAAAACTCAACCATCATCACATACTATGCTATATAGAATATTAGGTCCCCCAAAACTCAAGGAAGATTAGATTTATGTTATACATTACACTTACACAATCAAAATTGAATTTGGATATCAAGAAAGCCACCAAAAAATTCATAAAAGTGCTAATTTTGGCCAAAAAAATAGGATTATGCAATTCTTGTAAATTGGTCATAACTTGCAATTTTAACACTTAGCTCTCCCTACAAGCATCAAAACATGTTGAGAACTATGAAGGCCTAACCTCTAGCCATCTAAACCTCACAAACATGAAGTTTAGAGTGGTATAGTTGCCAAAAATTGAAAAAAAGCCAAAAACAGGACCCGTTTTTTCACACAGTTTAGGTTAATGGTGAGATCGATACTCCAAAAAAAATGCTAAGTTTTTGTTAGCTCACGAGGCAATTTTGTGGATATATAGCACCTAGAAATTCATTTTCATACTCTTCAAATAATTCAAGCAAAATGGTCACTTAACAGGACACAAAAGTGTCCAAGGACATAAAAGTGTCCTGTTAACATTCTAGTGTTAAGAGTTTACCTGAGATAGTGTGAGAGTGTTAGTGTCATTCGCAACCATGAATTTGTATTTGATATGCTATTTTTTATTGTCCAGTGCAAATATGACACCGGATCAAAAGAAATGTATTATACGTGCCATTCGTAAAGAATGTATTTTGGCAATCTCATCATGTGCAGTTGATCGCATACAACAGATTAGTGAAAGCGATGTCTACATCAAAGACCTCACTAGCGCTATATGGGAGAACATAGAGCGCAGGTTGCGACTTGAAGGCCAGGTTGAGTTGTTGCTTCCAGCAGGGATACGAGAATTTGACCCCCACCACAAGGTTAGGACAGTGTTGGGAAATATGAAAGTATGTTGCAGAGACTTAAAGGAAGACATACCACCTGCCTGCGACATGTCAAAATTAGAGCTCTGGGATAATCGCACGATTACTAGCATCCGTTTCCAAAACGAATGGCTTTAAGGGATCCACAATAGCGAAAACAGGAGCTGTGGCTAATGTGTCCTTAAGTTTGTCAAAACTTTGCTGTTGTTCTAATCCCCACTGAAAAGTCTTGCCCTTGGCTTTTAGCTGATCTGTCATGGGAACAACAATATGGACATAGTTTTTAACGAATCGACGATAAAAACCTACGAAGCCTAAAAAAATATGGAGCTCTTCCAAATTGTTGGGAGAGGGCCACCTCCGAATGGCATCCACCTTGGATTGATCCATGTATAACCCTGCAGCCGATATAACATGCCCCAAGTAGTGAATTTCCTCCTTGAGGAAATCAAATTTGGATTCCTTGGCATATAACTGATTTTGGCATAACAAATGAAACACTTGTTTCAAATGTACTAAGTGCTCTTCCTCAAATGCACTATATACAAGAATGTCATCGAGGAAAACGATAACAAACTTTTCCAAGTATGGTCTCAAGACACTATCCATGAGTGTCATGAACGTAGCTGGAGCATTGGTTAACCCAAAGGGCATTACCAAAAACTCATAATGTCCAAACCTTGTTCGCAATGGTGTTTTGGGTATATCCGCAAGCCTGATGTGTACTTGATGATACCCAGATCTTAAATCAATCTTTGAAAATATACGAGCGTGGGTGAGTTTATCAAACAGCTCATCCACTCGTGGCAATGGGTATTTGTTCTTAACAGTAACCGCATTTAATCCACAGTAATCTACGCACATGCGCATACTACCGTCCTTTTTCTTCACCAAGAGAATGGGAGAGGCCTATGGTGAAGAACTTGGTTGAATAAACCCTCTACTAAGATAGTCAGCAAGCTGACGTTCCACCTAAGCAGCCTCCGAATGACTCATTCGGTAAGGCGGTTTACTCACTGGCTTACTGTCTGCAACCACGTCTATGCCATGTTGCACAGAACGTGTCGGCGGTAGCCCTCGTGGCAAATCATCTGGGAAAACATCCTTGAATTCCCTTAAAAGTTCCTTTAATTCATTAGCAACATTTGCTTGTTTTGAATTAGTAGACATAGCTGGAAGAGGAGAGAGAGAAGAATGCGGCGTTGAGGAAGTTTTAATCAAAACTTTATCATCATTAAGAACATCATCCACATTGGAAATAAAATGGTACAGTGATTAACACAAAAAGAGTTCTTCGATTGCATCATCAGAAGCGACCTTCATAAGCTCAGCTGTACAAATAAGTGGTGAGGAAGGTACATCCTTCTCCCCCAACAGCAACACGTGCACACCATTGGATTCGAACATTAGACTATTATGCTCGTAGCTACGTCTAAGGGATGATCCTAAACTATGCAACCATTCACGACTAAGAACCATATCCGCCCTCTCCATATTCATGACTTGGAAATCCAAAGAGGTACGATATCCTTGAATTTCCAGAGGTACATCTTTAACCTGAGTTTCCCATATCTCAGCATCATGGCAGTTAATCATTGCTACCTTGTAGCGATGGGAACTCGGGGTTTGGGGAAATTTGAGTCGTTTCACCAATTTATAATTGATGAAATTGTGCGACGCACCATCATCTACCAAGATCCGCACCCTGTGCCCTTGGATAGAGCCATGCAGACGCACCAACTCATGTGGTCCGAAAGTCTGCTGCCACATAGAGGCCGTGATACAGCACTCATGCACCGCCTCGGTGTGTGTTACTTCCACATTAGCAAACTGGGAAGAGGACTCAAGAGGTAAAAGCTGCACCATGTGCACTGCTTTTTCCTTCCCCTTGTCTTGAGCAGCAGATTTCCCCTTGGGACAATCCTTTTTGCTATGTCCAGTTCCCAAACATTCAAAGCACAACTTTTCTTTTTTGGCTTTCTCAAACTCTTCCGTTGAGAGAGGACCTCTAGACCCCTTGGGATTTTTGGAGGTCTCTGATGCAGTAGAGACATTTTTTCTTTTATGATGCACATGCTGTGGACGTGTTGAAACAGGTGTAGTGCCATGCACATGCGAACTATTCAATGCCCGATCATCGGGGTCATCATGGATGTGAGCTTGCACTATTGCGTCCTCAAGTATTTGTGGATCCTGGGTTTTAACGTGCTTCTTAAGCTCGGGAGTTAACCCATGGATGAACCCACGCACCTGCTGAAAGGTATCCATCCCTTCCAGCTTGAGGATCACATCCCAATAATGGGAAACATATTCTAATAATGTTTTATGTTGGCGCATAGAACATTCGTCCCAGGCGGTCCAATTTCTATCCTTCTCATTGGTAGGTAGAAATTCCTTCCTGAAGACAGTCTCAAACGCTGCCCAAGTCTGTGGTAGCATGCCCTTCTCCTTGAGAGACATCCACCATTTCTAGGCCTTGCCATCCAAAGTCAGACTTTTCTACAGCGCCTTGGCCGCATCCGGGGTACGTCTAAGGTCATGAATACCATCCAACTTACTGAGAAAAATATGCACGGTGTCCTTGTTTCGCTCACGCTCTTCTCCCCGAAAAATTGGTGGCTTTGTATTTTTCAACAAACTCGTCCACCTCTTTTTGGGTCAAAGAGTGCAGCGGTCCCGGAGGAGGGCCTTGCCCAGCAGTTCGCCCTTGGCCTGGTGTGGAGCCGTGCTCCTGAGTTGGATGACTAGCAGGGCCCGTGGCCTGCTGCCGCATATGCAACTTAATCAAATCGGATAATGCTGTGACATTCTGATTTAATTGTGCAAAATTTGTTTCAAGCACAATCATGCGTGTTTGCAATGCACGGAAATCTTGCATGTCCAACAACTCATACGCATCGTCTGTTGCCGTTGGGGCACGATTACTCTCTCTTAGAGGAACCGTCCATGTGGCATCGGCAGACGAAACGGGTGCGCACTTCTCGAAATCAAATGCATGATGCATATCTATGTCCGAATCCATGTTGTGGACATACTGTGCGAGAAAAGAAAGAAGAATACCTGAATTCCAACGAGCTCATAGCAGGTTGCTATAATTAACTGTATAATTACGCCTTGGATGGGAAAAAACGCTGAATTCGAAAGCGAACGGCAATCCAAAACGAAGAGTAGCTTGAAAATAATGATCAAGTCTGCATCCGATGATGCTCTTGAAAGCCTCGATCAAGTTAGAGTTGCAACAAGCGGGGTTGCATCGTATGCACTATGCCAGAGGAACTGGAAATTTTTTGACAACTTGTGCAGCCGATGATAAGCTCGAGAACACGAAGCAAGGTACCTTCACCACCGAGTTGGCGTGCATCGTATGCAAGAAACCAAAACCGGGAAATGTGCAACCAAGCTTTGGCGTGTCGAAATTTGAGAAGCCGAGTTGCAGCAGATGCGGGTTGTAAAATATGTAGTACCACAATCGTTGTGTGCTGTGTGTGCCCACCGATGCGGAGACAAGTCCCTTAGAGCAACGGAATTGGCAAGGTATGGCCCTTGTTCAAAACCCACTAGGGTTTTCCGGGTGTGAACGGCCTACCCTTAAGGGGTTTTGTAAAAAAAAAACCTCAAGAATCTCTGCTGCAGACGACGGCCGCCTGCGCCATTCTTCTTGAAGCTCTACCTCGTGATGGCGAGGTTTGTTGAGGTCGGGCCAGAGACGAAACTTGCAGCCCTTCAGCTTGCGCTCCCACTGAGCCCAACCACAACCGGTTTAATGCAGGTCGTCAGACACCTTCGTCCCCGACTAGGGGTTGCTGCACACGAAACGGCTTTGGCCTCCTCTCTTCCTCCCTCTGTTGGTTGTGCATGCAACATGTATCCCCAAAAGCAAAAACGTGCCTCAGTTCTATGTTTAGCTCTGATACCAGTGAAAACACCAAGGGACTGCCATGTCCTGGTCCATCCGCCCAACCTCCCTTTAATAGGCTCCTAGCCCCTTTCGGACCCCTTCCCACTGGCAGTCGGCCCTTGGACGAGTCCGTGACCCCTTGGTTTGGCCCTTGGCCTGACATTCGGATGGAGAAAAGCATTCACCGCTTAAGTTAGGACGTTCAAAATCTGACACAGCGAGTGAATCTACCACCTGTACAAGGGACACACATCAGCCACCTTGTCATGCATCCAGATTTGGTCCCCTTGTCTACTTCAGATGCATCCTTATCTTCCCAATGTCCAGTTTGCTACAAGAATTTTGATGGATGGAGTGGATATTATAAATTGACATGTGATCATTATTATCATTTAATTTTTCTTATTCGTTTAATGAAAAATAGTAGTCTATGCGCACTCTGTTCACAAGATATTCCACAAGGAATATATATTATGTTTGGCATGGAAAACGAATATAAATTCAAGCAAGCACGCCAAGATATCCCTAACACAATTAGAAATTTGCTTGATGAGCAAGATGCTGCTTCAGTGCAACACAATTTAGATTGACAAACTATGTACTATCGCAAATATGAAGCATTGTAATTACTCAAAACACATTTGAACACAAGGTCTTTTACAATGGTTTTTGACATTTACTCGTTCTACTCTCAAGCTATATTGAGTCAATTGAGTTGTTATCTAGTTCTAAGTCTGAGTGTTGTGGTTCTCCTTGATATTCAACCTCCACATCTATTATCAAATTCTCTTCTATTTTGTCTACATTGTATTGAGATACACCAACATTGAACTCTTCTTCATCTTCGTTCTGACAATCATACAACCAGGTTGGCATTTCCTCCTCGTAGCCAACACTTTAGATGTGATTCAATATCTTTTTGTTGAAAAACATATACACTAATTTTTATGCTCTGTCTGCTAATAGTCTGTTGCGAATAGTGTTGTGAACATACTTGTACATACTCCAGTTTCTCTCTCAACTTGAGTTTTCTGCACATTGTGCGAGTACTTTCATTGCAAGGGGACGTAAGGTAGAGTAATGCTCTCCATCATTCATCATCCAACACTTCCATGCAGGTTGCTCTTTTTCCATTATTTGTACAAAATCATTCACAAAAGGACCTTCTTTTAATCTAAATGCACTCATTTCTTTGATGCAATCAATTCGGTTCTGAACGTTGGAGTAGAACGTGTTGACCACGTGATAGAAATTGCTTATCACCTCTATATTGGACATCAGATCTAAATTCCAATACTCTGGATCGAGCATATAAGCAAAACTATGGAGTGGACTATGAGCGCTATTCCACCTTGCATGAAAGTACTTAGCACGACTTTTTCATTGTTTGCTAGAGAATGGTAATCGCCACTCCTTCTCTACTACAGACTCTTTCAGCTCTTCAGGATTTCCAAGACTCTGTTGGATTGACCACCATGTCATCCACACTTTGCCCAAGTTTGGTGCCCTTTGATCAAGATTACGGATTGCGAACATAACAGGCATCATACATGGTATCCATTACACTCCTCCACCAAGCAACTTTGTTTACATTGCCACGTAGACATGTAATTTTATCTTTCACTTTTTCTTTCTGCTCAAGCTGCCATTCATCAAAGGCTGCACAATTGAATGTGTCAATCACAATAAATTTACTACGGAGAAGTGATTCAACATATAAAAGTGTGTGCAAAACCGAGTTTCAACAAGAAGTTTCAACATCATTGACATGTGCATCCTATACAAATCGAGCACTCTTTGTTGTTTCAAGATAAATTTCACAACCTAACGTGCTGTATCAATTATTTTGGTGAACCATGTGGTTTCTTTGCTAGTGTACGAATCTTTCAGTACCAAGTTTAAGCTGTGTGTATTACAACCATTGACAAAAAATGTGTGGGAAGCATAATTTACTGGCGTTTTTACAATTCTTTGCGTTGTCCATGACTACTTGAACGACATGCTCAACACCAATTTCTTTAATTACATTAATCAAGACCTCGGAAATATATTTGCCACTTTTAATTGCACCAGAACTATCAATCGCCTTTATAAACGTTTCTCCCCTTGGACAAACCATCATTATATTGATCAACGGTCTTCTCTGAACATTTGACCAGCCATCACCCACAATCGTACATACTGAAAGTGAAATATTCCCAAGTATTATTTTGTCGACACGCTCTTTAATTAACTTCAATGTAACATTTGTCCAAGAAAACATCTCTTATCGTGTGATAAGAAGGAGCTGAAAATCCTGGACCAAACTCACCGATTTTCTTCCAAGTAGCCTTCCAATGATTACTGTCTACCATGACCAAAGCACTTCCAGTAAAGAATATTGCTTTGGCGAGTGTAGTTTGTGCTTCTTCTAGAGACTGCACTTGAAAGCTTTGATGTAATGATTTTTGACGCATGACCTTTAAAAGGAACACTGCCTGGAATTTTCTCTCCTTGCGCAGGTTGTTCTCAAAGGTTAGTTGGCGTCACTACAGGATCTGTGGAGTTAATATTTGGCTCTAGGAACTCTTGACTCAAATACACAGAGCTATATATCTGTTGTCTCTTGCCACCCTTTTTGGAGAGCTCTTCTCTCAAACGCTTTGCAATTGCAGGTGCCTGAGCATGTTCACATTTCTTACAACTCTTTTTAACGCTACCCAGAAAATGATCCCTAATACATGCTGCACCACATGATTTGTTGTGTGGCAAAATTTACATTGCCACTCCATATATCGGTCGCATATGTTGTGAGCATAATCCCACTCTTTGTCAGGAGCTTTTTTATTCTTTGCCTTCTTCGTACCACTTGTGCCCACATTTTGCTCCATTGTCTTTAAATTAAAACTGAAGACAAAAGAACCAGATGTTCAGTTTTTGAAACATTTTTCTTATTTTCAATATATATTTAAATGTAAAAACCATTCAATATGAAAGTAACCATGATGCGAAATACGAAATTTTCAATTCACGCTAGTCAATCCACATATCGATCACCTATATTATGAGCAACCATACACATTGCAATGTAGTCTATGCACGACATAATAACTATAACATTGCTATGAATCTCTCTATGCAATTATTATTATAATGATTATTTATATATCCACTTTGATTTGCATACAATAAGACACATCTAATTTAAAATTGCTACAAAAAAACAAACGAAAGCAATAAAATATATGATTGATCATTTCATGCACTAATAATCTATCGTAATACATAATGCACTCTTTGTATAAAACAATGCATGAACTAACACAAATAAATCTTCAATATAATCACTCAATTGAGGACTACTTGTACCTAGTGAAGGATTGTAGCCCACCCATGCAACCAATTCAATATATAAAAGCTATTTTAACCCAATCAAGGATTATAGCTCTTATATTGTGCAGTGACAAATGTAAAGAAACTCAAATGCAAGACTTCAAGGCTTTTTATATGCCCGGTACACTAGATAGGACATCCGACCCTTGACTATCGACTCGTCATTTACATATGCTCATCTTCTAAAACCAATTACAACCCTCATTTGGACCAATGGATTCTTTGCAATGAGAATGATTCTCGATGTTTTCAGCTATTTTGGTTTTGTACCTTTATGTCGGTAAACAAATTAAAAATTTTTAGAAGTGGTTATCGAATTAAGAATCACGGTCAGCCCAAAAAAAGGACCTGTGACTCTATAACCTTAGGTCAGTTCACAAGGAGATTACTATACCCGGCACTCGGATACACTCCCCAAGGATTTGCGTAGCTAAAACACCAAGGTTAGCACACTGTTTACTATATATAATTATTCCCACCGGGCTATTACATATTCCCGGCGGGCTCGCCGGGAAAATAAAGAGCTCGGGGGACTGCACAGGGAAAAATGCAAAACCCGGAGGGCTAACAGGCTCTATTGGTTTTTGCAGGTTAGAATCAAAGTCACGTTAACAATTAACGTGATCACGTAATTTTTTTGTGTAAATACTAAAGTTATTGACGTAATCACCAGATCGTGTATGCGTTAATGAAATCCCTGGAGAGAGAGAACAATGATGGGTAATATGGTATGCACAACCTTACAAAACAAGGTGAGGACTCAAGATGGCCTGTTGAAGGTAAGGGAGGAGGAAAGATTTATAAATGTGATATGTTTAGATGTAATAAATTTTGTGTGTGTGTGTGAGAGTGCGTATGAGAGAGAGAGAGAGAGAGAGTTCAATTTTTGATTATGGAATAACTTGTGCTTAAGAGTGTACTTCATTTATAAGAAATTATTAATTGTACCTAAGAGTGCACTTCATTTATAAGAAATTATTGATTGTACCTAAGAGTGCACTTCATTTATACGACATTCTTAAGAGAGAGAGAGAGAGAGAGAGAGAGAGAGAGAGAGAGAAAGAGAGAGCATCATACAAAAATAGAAAACGATGTGATTGTTGCCCAAAAGGTTCATCTTTTCCTGCATCTTCTAAGCTCTATACTATATATAATGGAGCTTAAAATTTCTGAGGAAGGAGAGGACCTCCACGTGTCACTCTTAGGTTCACTTCAAAGAAAACTTTACAAAATGTTTCATTTTTGTGACTGTGAACCTTTTCAACTTTCAGCCTTTAAACCTGATAAGTTTCAAAAGAAAGGGTTGAATTTACTTCTTCTTTTAAGGCATACTTTACTTTTCCTTATGAAAGCGAATTGAGGGTGGCTTGGATTTGCTTTTCCAACGCCAATCGCTATAAAAATTTAAAATTTAAGGAATTGTTTGTATGTACACTAGTAACATTTTAGTGATTTACTTCAAGGAAAATTTGGAATCTAGCTAACATTTTGCAATTTTAGACCGTTAATTTGATTAAGCCCTATGTTCTTATCAAATACAAGTTTCAAATAGTCCTAAAATTACAAGGTACGTGTGCGTGCGTGCGTGTGTGTGTGTGTGTGTGAGAGTGAGAGAGAGAGAGAGAGAGAGAGGAGCGTCTTGGAGAGCTCAAAGAGGGCACCAAATTTCTTTTCTTGATTGAAATAAGTTCTTTTCTTTTTGCAAAACTCACAATTGTGAGTGGATAATATTAAGAACATAAAAACTATACACCAACCTCGAGCTCAGATCGAGTCTTAAGGGTCAAAGGATTACAAGTTTTTTGCTCGACAGAGAAACCACAACTACTCCTAGGCTTTACTTATGACCAGATGTCATGATGACATGTATTGTTCTAGACCAGTCCTCAGAGGCTTGTTTGTCTCCGATCATGTGGATCATCACTCTGCTCTCTTGTATGATTTCACAAAAGCTTGCCACAGCTAGATCTCGCTCATACACGCGGTGGTTCCTTGCTTGTCAAATCTGGTGAAAGAAGTAGTACCTGATTATTTGAGTGCAGACAAGAAGAGCAAGACTTCCCAACCTGTGACTACCAAAGAACAATTGAGTCTTGAAGAACTTAATTTGCCATGTCCTTTGACTCCACTTGCATATTTTCCTAGCCATGCCACTGATTGCGTGGCATCCCATGAAAAGGTGGGCTAGCTCTTCTCTCAAATGCTTTGCAACTGCAGGTGACTGATAATGTTCACATTTCTTACAAATTTTTTTAGTGCTACCCAGAAAATGATCCCTAATATGTGGTGCACCTCTTGATTTTGTTGTGTGACAAAATTTACATTGCCAATCCATATATCAGCCGCGTATGTTGTGAGCATAATCGCACTCTTTGCCAGGATCTTTTTTATTCTTTGGCTTGTTCGTACCACTTGTGCCAACATTTTGCTCAATTGCCTTTAAATTAAAACTGAAGACAAAAGAACCAGATGTTCAATTTTTGAAACAATTTTCTTATTTTCAATATATATTTAAATTTAAAAACCATTCAATATGAAAGTAATCATGATGCACAATACGAGATTTTCAATGCACGCTAGTCAATCCACCTATCGATCACCTATATTGTGAGCAACCATACAGATTGCAATGTAGTCTATGCATGGCACAATAACTATAGCATTGCTATGAATCTCTCTATGCAATTATTATTATAATGATGATTTATATGTCCACTTTGATTTGCAAACAATAAGACACATCTAGTTTCAACTGCTACAAAAAAAGAGACGAAAGCAATAAAATATATGATTGGTCATTTCATGCACTAATAATCTACCGTAATACATAATGCCCTCTCTGTATAAACCAATGCATAACTAACGCAAATAAATCTTCAATATAATGACTTAATTGAGGACTACTTGTGCCCAGTGAAGGATTGTAGCCCCCCAAGCAACCAATTCAATATATAAAAGCTATTTTAACTCAATCAAGGATTATAGGTCTTATATTGTGGAGTGACAAGTATAAATCAAGTCAAATGCAAGACTTCAAGGATCTTTATATGCCTGATACACTAATATAGGACATCTGACCCTTGACTATCGACTCGTCATTTACATGTTCTCATCTTCTAAAACCAATTACAGCCCTCATTTGGACCAATGGCTTATTCGGAATGAGCATGATTCTCCAAGTTTTCAATTGTTTTGGTATCGTACCTTTATGTCGGTAAACAAATTAAAATTTTTTAGAAGTGGTTACCGAATTAAGAATCACGTTCGGCCCAAAAAAAAGACCCGTGACTTTGTAACCTTAGGTCAATTCAGAAGGAGATGACTATACCCGGCACTCGGATACACTCCTCAAGGATTTGCCTAGCTAAGACACCACGGTTAGCACACTGTTTACTATATATAATTATTCCCACTGGGCTATTACATATTCCCACCGGACCCGCCGAAAAAATGGAAGAGCCCGGCGGGCCGCGCACGAAACAATGGAAAATCCGAAGGGCTGATCGGTTCTATAGGTTTTTGCAGGTTAGAATCAAAGTCACATTAACAATTAACATGATCACGTGATTTTTTTGTATAAATACTAAAGTTATTGACGTAATCACCCGATCGTGATTATGTTAATGAAATCCTTGGAGAGAGAGAACAATGATGGGTAAGGGTATGCACAGCCTTACAAAACAAGGTGAGGACTCAAGATGGCCCGTTGAAGGTAAGGGGGGAGGAAAGATTTAAAAATGTGATATGTTTAGATGCTATAAATTTTATGTGTGTATGTGTGAGTGTGTATGTGAGAGAGAGAGAGAGAGAGAGAGAGAGAGAGAGAGAGAGAGTGCAATTAAGATTATGGAATAACTTGTGCTTAAGAGTGCACTTCATTTATAAGAAATTATTAATTGTACCTAGGAGTGCACTTCATTTATAAGACATTCTTGGGGGAGAGAGAGAGAGAGAGAGAGAGAGAGAGAGAGAGAGCATCATACAAAAATAGAAAACGAAAACGATTTGATTATTACCCAAAAGGTTCATCTTTTCTTGAATCTTCTAAACTCTATACTATATATAATGGAGCTTAAAATTTGTGAGGTAGGAGACGGCCTCCACATGTCATTCTTAGGTTCACTTCAAAGAAAACTTTACAAAATGTTTCATTTTTGTGACTGTGAACCTTTTCAACTTTCGGCCTTTAAACCTTATAAGTTTCAAAAGAAAGGGTTGAATTTACTCTTTCTTTTAAGGCATACTTTATTTTCCTTGTGAAAGCCAATTGAGGGTGGCTCAGATTTTCTTTTCCAAGGCCAATGGCCATAAAAATTTGAAATTTAAGGAACTTTTTGATGTATACACACTAGTAAAATTTTAGTGATTTACTTCAAGGAAAATTTGGAATCTAGCTAATATTTTGCAATTTTAGACCGTTAAAATTTGATTAATCCCTACGTTTTATCGCATACAAGTTTCCAATAGTCCCAAAATAACACGGTATGTGTGTATGTGTGTGTGTGTGTTAGAGAGAGAGAGAGAGAGAGAGAGAGAGAGAGAGAGCAGGGTCTTGGAGAGCTCGAAGAGGGCACCTGATTTCTTTCCTTGATCGAAATAAGTTTTTTTTTTTGGGAAACTCACAATTGTGAGTGGATAATATTAAGAACATAAAAAAATATACACCAACCTCGAGCTCAGACCGAGCCTTAAGGGTCAAAGGATTACAAGTTTTTTGCTCCATAGAGAAACCACACTTACTCCTAGGCTTTACTTATTACCAGATGTGATCATGACATGTATTTTTCTAGACCAGTCCGCTGAGGCTTGTTTGTCTCCGATCATGTGGATCATCACTCTGCTCTCTTGTATGATTTCACAAAAGCTTTCCACAGCCAGATCCCCCTCAAACACGTGGCGGTTCCTTGCTTGTCAAATCTGGTGAAAGAAGTAATACCTGATTATTTGAGTGCAGACAAGAAGAGCAGGACTTCCCAACCTATGACTACCAAAGAACAAATGAGTCTTGAAGAACTTAATTTGCCATGTCCTTTGAATCCACTTGCATATTTTTCCAGCCCAACCACTGATTGCCTGGCATCCCATGAAAGGGTGGACTAGCTCTTCTCTCAAACGCTTTGCAATTGTAGGTGCTTGAGAATGTTCACATTTCTTACAACTCTTTTTAGTGCTACCCAGAAAATGATCCCTAATACGTGGTGCACTGCTTGATTTTGTTGTGTGACAAAATTCACATTGCCACTCCATATATCGGCCGCATATGTTGTGAGCATAATCCCACTCTTTGCCAGAAGCTTTTTTATTCTTTGGCTTCTTCGTACCACTTGTGGCCACATTTTGCTCCATTGCCTTTTAAATTAAAACTGAAGACAAAAGAACGAGAGGTTCAATTTTTGAAACACTTTTCTCTTTTTTTAAATATTTATTTAAATTTAAAAACCATTCAATATGAAAGTAACCATGATGCACAATACAAAATTTTCAATGCACGCTAGTCAATCCACATATCGATCACCTATATTGTGAGCAGCCATACACATTGCAATGTAGTCTATGCATAGCATAATAACTATAGCATTGCTATGAATCTCTCTATGCAATTAATATTAGAATGATTTTTTATATGTCCAGTTTGATTTGCAAACAATAAGACACATCTAATTTCAATTTCTACAAAAAAAATTGAAAGCAATAAAATATATGATTGGTCATTTCATGCACTAATAATCTATCGTAATACATAATTCACTCTCTGTATAGACCAATGCATGAACTAACGCAAATAAATCTTCAATATAATCACTCAATTGAGGACTACTTGTACCCAGTGAAGGATTGTAGTCCACCCATGCAACCAATTCAACATATAAAAGCTATTTTAACCCAATCAAGGATTATAGCTCTTATATTGTGCAGTGACAAGTGTAAATCAACTCAAATGAAAGACTTCAAGGATCTTTATATGCCCGGTACACTAGTATAGGACATCCGACCCTTGACTATTGACCGGTCATTTACATATGCTCATCTTCTAAAACCAATTACAACCCTCATTTGGACCAAGGGCTTCTTCGCAATGAGCATGATTCTCCAAGTTTTTAGTTGTTTTGGTTTTGTACCTTTATGTCTGTAAATAAATTAAGTTTTTTTAGAAGTGGTTACCGAATTAAGAATCATGTTCGGCCCAAAAAAAGGACCTGTGACTCTGTAACCTTAGGTCAATTCACAGGGAGATGACTATACCCGGCACTCGGATACACTCCCCAAGGATTTGACTAGTTAAAACACCGCAATTAGCACACTGTTTACTATATATAATTATTCCCAGCGAGCTATTACATATTCCTGACGGGCCCGTCAGAAAAATGGAAGAGTCTGACGGGCCCCGTAGGAAAAAATGGAAAACCCGGAGGACTAACCGGCTCTATAGGTTTTCTCAAGTCAGAATCAAAGTCACGTTAACAATTAACGTGATCACGTGATTTTTTTGTGTAAATACTAAAGTTATTGACGTAATCACCAAATCGTGATTACATTAATGAAATCCCTGGAGAGAGAGGGAACAATGATGGGTAATAGGGTATGCACAACCTTACAAAACAAGGTGAGGACTCAAGATGGCCTGTTGAAGGTAAGGGGGGAGGAAAGATTTATAAATGTGACACGTTTAGATGTAATAAATTTTGTGTGTGTGTGTGTGTGTGTGTATAAGAGAGAGAGAGAGAGAGAGAGAGAGAGAGAGAGAGAGAGAGAGAGAGAGAGAGAGAGAGAGAGTGAGAGTTCAATTAAGATTATGGAATAACTTTTTTGTAATAACTTGTGTTTAAGAGTGCACTTCATTTATAAGAAATTATTAATTGTACCTAAAACTGTACTTCATTTATAACAAATTATTAATTGTACCTAAGAGTGCACTTCATTTATAAGACATTCTTGAGAGAGAGAGAGAGAGAGAGAGAGAGAGAGAGAGAGAGAGAGAGAGAGAGAGAGAGAGAAAGAGAGAGCATCATACAAAAATAGAAAACGATGTGATTGTTGCCCAAAAGGTTCATCTTTTCCTGCATCTTCTAAGCTCTATACTATATATAATGGAGCTTAAAATTTCTGAGGAAGGAGAGGGCCTCCACGTGTCACTCTTAGGTTCACTTCAAAGAAAACTTTACAAAATGTTTCATTTTTGTGACTGTGAACCTTTTCAACTTTTAGCCTTTAAACCTGATAAGTTTCCAAAGAAAGGGTTGAATTTACTTTTTCTTTTAAGGCATACTTTACTTTTCCTTCTGAAAGCCAATTGAGGGTGGCTCAGGTTTGCTTTTCCAAGGCCAATGGCGTTACCATATACATGTGGTAGTGATGTGTGTGAACACACTAGGACCGTCGGGGCACTTTTTCCCTCTTTAGGAGGTTTTTTCCCCCGTGCATTGTATATACGCCCATCACTCTAGGGCTATATATATTTCCATTGCACACTAAGTAACACACTCTCTATTGTAAACCTTGAGCTTCCTTCTTCTTCTCCAAGCTGTGTGTGTTTCTCTGCAACCCTAATTCCAACAATTGGTATCACAGCAGGTCACGTCCTTCCGGGCTTAGTCGCCAGCTGCTCCAGCACACGCCTCATCACTTTCTCCGCTTTCAGTGAGCTTTGGTAAGCGCTCGCAGGTCGACAAATATTTTGGGAGAGTTCGTAGAGCTTGGTATGCTCTGAATTTTGATTTGGGCTCATTTCGGCCTCCGTTTCCACTATAGGCAGTACTGCACAGGCTATTTTGTCATTTTGTGCAGAATTTATGTGAGTGCCGTTTTCTGCATAACACGTGCCTTACAGTCTTCTACGGTTTGTGCTATATAGCATGTGTTGTTCCCGCTCCGTTTCTCCTATTTTCGGGCAGTTTTCACATCAGGTGCAGCATTTACCATGGCTGACAACAACAACACAGATGTGTTCAAGATGTTTGCTGCTAAGGACAGGTTGGATAGGGACAACTACCCTATGTGGGCTTATATGATGCAACATGTTCTTGTGTCAAAGGGTGTCTGGAACATTGTGCAGGGCATTGATGTACGTCCTGGTTCTGAGGATGTAGGCGATGTTGAGGATGTTGCACGTCTTGCTGCAAGGATTGCAACTGTTAGAGTTGTTTTGCCTACAACAGAACAAGCTCGTTGGGATGTTAAGGATGCACATGCTCATGCATTGATTGTGTTGTCTGTGAAGTGCACCATTGTTCCTCACATCCGTTCAACAAAATCAACAAAACAGACTTGGGATATTCTAGCAGGTCTTTATGCAAGCCGCAATGAGGCTAAAATTGCTTTGCTGCATAAAGAGCTGGAGTCGAATATTATGCATGAGGAAGATGATATGGACACTTTCCTTGCTAGTGTCAAGGATATCAATGAGAAACTTATTTCTGCAGGTGAAGTTATTTCAGGCAGTTCCCTTGTGCAGACTGTTCTTGATGCCTTACCAGACTTTTGCTAGTACTTGGAGACTTATGACCCAAGGAAATCCAAAAGTTGTCAAGTTTGATGTATTATGCACATTGCTGTTGCAAGAGTCACTTTCCAGAAAAAACAGGACTAGGCAGCGTGCAGTTGAACAGGCTTTTATTGCTTCTCAAAGAAAGGGTGGTAACAGCAATGTAGCCACTTCTTATGGTTCTGCTGCGAGTGGCAAAAATTATATTCCTAATGCTTCTGCTGGCAGCAATTCGTCTAGAAATTCTGGTGATAAGGGAAAAAAGAAGATGCGTTGCCATTATTGTAAAGCCAATGATCACTTGATCAAATCGTGTCCTAAGTTGAAGGCCAAAGAGGCTAAGAAGAAAGAGGGTGGTTCCACTGCAAATGCTGGTTCCACTACAAATGCAGCCATTGTTGAGTCTTCTGTGAAAGGAGACTGTGTTGCTGATGTTGATGAAGAATGGGCTTTTAGCGCAGAGTGCACTTACAATCCTGCTGTCCATGATGTGTGCTT
Organism: Adiantum capillus-veneris; assembly: GCF_014529385.1. Taxonomy (NCBI): domain Eukaryota; kingdom Viridiplantae; phylum Streptophyta; class Polypodiopsida; order Polypodiales; family Pteridaceae; genus Adiantum; species Adiantum capillus-veneris. The sequence goes on from NC_140952.1 coordinate 38,950,627, forward strand.
GTCAGTTGCTACAGATTCACATGTGTGGTATTTCACAGTGGTGCTACAAAGCACATTACCTCACATAGTGAATTGTTTACCTCTCTAGAGTCTGTCCCTCATGGGAATTCAGTCACTTGTGCCAACAACACCTCTTATCCAGTTCAAGGAGTTGGAAAGATTGTGCTCACTGCTACTAATGGAAGTTCCTTCACACTTGTTGATGCACTTTATGTACCTGGGATCAAGAAGAATCTCTTGTCTGTATCCGCACTTGCTAGACTTGGACTCGTAGTCAAATTTGTGGATGACAGATGTACAGTTCATGATCTCAGTTTTGGTGATGAAATTGTTGCATCTGGGCTTTTGTGTCGTGGGTTGTATAATCTCACTTTGTATGACAAGTGTGGACAAAATTCTGCAAATGCTGCAGATTCAATGGATATTTCAGATGCAAAACTTTGGCATGCACGTTTTGGTCATCTGAATTTTGCCAGTTTGCTGCGTTTGCAAAAATCTGATATGGTTGCTTCTTTGCCACATCTTGAAGCACCTATCAAACATGTTTGTGAAGGTTGTATTTTGGGTAAGATGCAGCGTTCTAAGTTTCCAAAGCATGGTTCAGTCCTGGCCACATGCAGGTTACGGCTTGTGCATAGTGATGTTTGTGGGCCCATGCAAACTCCGTCCTTGGGCAATTACTTGTACTTCGTGACTTTCATTGATGATTACTCCAGGCATACATGGGTATTTCCGCTTAAAGCGAAGTCCGAAGTCTTTATGTGCTTCAAACAATTTCTGGCTATGGCTGAAAATGTCTCGAAATGTACTATGGGCACCCTCCGTTCAGATCGAGTGGGGGAGTATATGTCTCATGAATTTAATGCATTTCTGGCTAGTCGTGGGAGAAAACACCAATGTATAGTGCCGTATACACCTCAACAAATTGGTGTTGCTGAGAGGAAAAACAGGTTACTGACAGAAATGGCACGATGTATGGTCAAAATTCAAGCTTTGCCACATTCTTTTTGGCAATCTCCTCGTGCTTGGTATGAGAAAGCTGACACTCATTTAATTAAACGAGGCTTTCGTAACAGTCCAACATAAAGCACATTGTATGTAAAGCGTGAGGATAATGTATTTCTCATTGTGGTTCTTTATGTTGATGATTTGCTGATCACTGGACCAAATGAGAGACATATTGCTAAATTTAAGGCTGATTTGAATGCTACTTTCAAGATGAAAGATTTGGGGCTGTTGAATCATTATTTGGGCATACAGTTTAAGCAGTGTGATGGTGGTATTGCCTTGTGTCAGAAAAGTTACATAGAGACATTGCTATGTAAGTCTGGACTTGAGGATTGCAAACCTATTGCTACTCCCATGGAAACCGATTTGAAGTTGAGTCTACATGATGCTGGTGATCCTGCTGATGTCACTCTTTACCAAACTGTTGTTGGCTGCCTCATTTATGTATGCAACACGAGGCCGGATATTCAATTTGCAGTCTCACAGGTCAGCAGATTTATGCATAGCCTAGGGTCTAAGCATTGGCAGGCTGTCAAGAGGATTTTCCGCTACCTTAGTGGCACTTTACATCTTGGCTTAATTTATCCCAAGGGGGGATCATTGCGGCCAGACTTACATGCTTTTTCGGACTCAGATTGGGCTGGTTGTTTTGACACGCGAATGTCCACAAGTGGTTTTTGTCTCATGCTTGGTAGTTCATGTATATCATGGTTGAGCAAGAAGCAACCTACTATGGCCACTTCGAGTTGTGAGGCTGAGTACAGGGCAGTTTTCACAACTACGGTTGAGTGTGTATGGCTCAGACGCCTTATGGCTGATTTGGGTGTTGGACAGGACACTGCCAACACTATCTACACTGACAGTCAGAGCGCATTGGTAGTTGCGAGGAACCCAGTTTCTCATGCTCACACAAAGCACATTGAGGTGCATTACCACTATGTTAGGGAGAGGCTCTCAGCAGGAGAGGTCATCTTGGCTTATGTGCCAACACAGTACAACCTTGCAGATATTTTCACAAAGGCATTGTCTCGTGAGAAGCTTGAAGATTTCCGCAAAGCTTTGGGCTTACTCCCCTTTGTGGACTGATCTTATCCTCAGGGCATGGCACTTCCCTTTACTCATGTGCCAGCTCTCATTCACCGCATCACTCCAGGGGGGATTTGTTACCATATACATGTGGTAGTGATGTGTGTGAACACACTAGGACCGCCGGGGCATTTTTTCCCTCTTTAGGAGGTTTTTTCCCCCGTGCATTGTATATACGCCCATCACTCTAGGGCTATATATATTTGCACACTAAGTAACACACTCTCTATTGTGTGCCTTGAGCTTCCTTCATCTTCTCCAAGCTGTGTGTGTTTCTCTACAACCCTAATTCCAACAAATGGCCATAAAAATTTAAAATTTAAGGAATTGTTTGTATGTACACTAGTAACATTTTAGTGATTTACTTCAAGGAAAATTTGGAATCTAGCTAACATTTTGCAATTTTAGACATTTAAAAATTGATTAAGCCCTACGTTTTATCGAATACAAGTTTCGAATAGTCCCAAAATAACAAGGTATGTGTGTGTGTGTGTGTGTGTGTGTGTGTGTGTGTGTGTGTGAGAGAGAGAGAGAGAGAGAGAGAGAGAGAGAGAGAGATTGAATTATCGTCCACGGAGGTCAGATATGACCCATGGGACCAAAAACAAAGCATTAAAACCACTTCTTCTAAGTGCGGGCAATCAATACATATCAGTTAGGGACTAAGGGTCCATCAAAAGAAAAAGAAAAGCCTAAGAGGGGCTCCTATGGGGTAGAGGCCGGTTTAGGAGTTCGAAACTCCTGGATGATGGCCTTCCCTCCGCGGTATATTGCCCACTTGCCTTTGGCTCATGCTTCATGCACTTTTTTCAGCTCTTCACCTTTGTGCTTGATTTGTGTCGGGGTGAGTTCTTCGGCGATCTAAAATCCGGTGTCTCTAAGGAGACGCGATTGATGGAGTAATTGGAGCCGCTCCTCTTTGTCTTTGAACTCAAGAATGGCATGTCCACTAGGTGTGTGCTTGGTGTTGAACTTGTTGATGATACATTCCACCGGATCGTAGTCGATATGGACCGGTTTAAGAGGTTCGTTGAGGAGGTCGATTAACTTGCAGAAATCTTGTTGGCACTCATCCCATGCTTGGGGCAACCCTCCAATGCGAAGCTTGAGGGCATTCTCTTCTTGGAGCTGGCGTTCCCGCAGTTCTGTCTTCACACAAGTTTCCACTTTGGCGAGTGCGATCCTGTGAACTTGAGTGACCTTTTCTTCAACTTCCTTCACCTTCTCTGTTGTGAGACCGATCATGGAGTCAAATCGTGCCTCGAGCGTGTTAAGGCGCGCTTTGAGGTCGCGGTTTTCTTCCATGACCATGTCGAGGGCAGCTTGCAATTGTCTGATGCGGTTTGTCTTGCTCGGAGCTGCAAGGACGGCGGCAAAGCTACCTCGTGCTCTCCCCGAGGTTTTGGGACTGTTGGTCGCCATCTTCTCGCTTGCTGAAGGCTTTGGTGAGAACATATTCTTCAAAAGCCCAAAAACTCAAATGCTAATTCTTGAGGTCTTAGCTCAGGTCGACAGGCCGAACAGATTTGATTGAAATCAGAGGAATCACCTTCTTGATAGTAGAGTCACCTACCTCAGGGCTCTTGAAAGCTTGAAAGAGGTTCACCTTCTTGTTGATTCGAAAACACAGACCTATTCGAAAACCAGAGTAAGGTTGATTCTTTGAGGAAGTTGATACCTTAGTAAGGACAATCTCTTTTTGAGGATTCTGCAGGGTGGAATCGGGTCGATTTTTGGGGGCAGGGTTGACGGGAGATGCACGCTGTGCAGGAGCCACCGAATCGAGCAAGGCTGGATCGAACAGAGCGTGGGCATGCAAAACCGTGCAGCAACCAGGCCGTGCAGGAGCCGCCAAGTCGAACAGGGCCAAGCGGAATCGAGCAGGGTATGGGTGTGCAGAGTCGTGCAGCAAACCAGGCCTTGAGTCGGGTGGGGGGCAAGCTAAAGCTTAAAACCCCCCACAGGGCAACCCCTCGTCCCGGGGGGGGAAGAGAGAGGGAAAACTCTAGGGTTCTGCCCGGTTCTGACTGTGTGTGTGTGTGTGTGTGTGTGTGTGTGTGAGAGAGAGAGAGAGAGAGAGAGAGAGAGAGAGAGAGAGAGAGAGAGAGAGAGAGAGAGAGAGAGAGAGAGAGAGAGAGAGAGAGAGAGAGAGAGAGAGAGAGAGAGAGAGAGAGAGAGAGGAGGGTCTTCGAGATCTCGAAGAGGGCACCAGATTTATTTTCTTGCGAAACTCACAATTGTGAGTGGATAATATTAAGAACATCAAAAATATACACCAACCTCGAGCTCAGACCGAGCCTTAAGGGTCAAAGGATTACAGTTTTTTGCTCGACAATGAAACCACAACTACTCCTAGGCTTTACTTATTACCAGATGTCATGATGACATGTATTGTTCTATACAAGTCCTCTGAGGCTTGTTTGTCTCCCATCATGTGGATCATAACTTGCTCTCTTGTATGATTTCACAAAAGCTTGCCACAGTCAGATCCCCCTCAAACACGCGGTGGTTCCTTGCTTGTCAAATCTGGTGAAAGAAGTAGTAACTGATTATTTGAGTGCAGACAAGAAGAGAAGGACTTCCCAACCTGTGACTACCAAAGAACAAATGAGTCTTGAAGAACTTAATTTTCCATGTCCTTTGAATCCACTTGCATATTTTCCCAGCCATGCCACTGATTTCCTTGCAACCCATGAAGAGGTGGGGCTAGGTCTTCACCAGCTATTCTGCACCCCGAGCAACGATTAGACCCGATTCCTCTTTCTTGTATCTTTACACCTGGTGGCAACGCACCCCACATCACTTTCCACAAAAATATCTTCATATATTGAGGCCACCTTGGCCTCCAGATGTTCTCTATGACTCCCTCCCACGGTTTTTCCGTCCAGTGTCTCTTCCATAATTTGTTGAGGGGGCTACACCAATTAGCCTCATGCATTAATGCATGGTAAATTCCTTTAGAATGCAGTTTCCAAAAGAGGCTGCTCCCGGGCCATCTCTAATCATCCCATCCAAATTTGGATTCACAAATTGGCATCAACACCTTATCAAGATCTTTCATCACCCTCTAGACTAGCAAGATCTCAAAGCCATTCAACTGAGCTTGGATGGCTAAAGATTAAGCAGTTTTCCATCACTTCCTGTTGCCATCCCAGAATTGCTCTAGTCGAACGAGGCCCTTATTATTCACATTCCTGGCCATTTCTATCCAATAGGGGCTTTGCGGCGGCAGCAAAATTTTAGAGAGCCAAGGGGACGAGTGCAAAATGGAGCTCTTAAAGTATCTGATTGCTTCCCCCCATTCCAAAACCTCAGCTGCTCTTTTGCACTTCCTCATTAGTTCCCCTCAGAGTACAACAGATCTAAGATAAGACCACTTCGGGGCAAGAAGTTTGTCGTGCATCACAACCCCCTTCCACTATCCCCCTTTCGATCCCAGTTTTACTGCATCAAGCATTTCCTTGGTCATGATAGCCCAAGATTTGTCCTGTTTAGCCAATGAGACCATAAATTTGGCACAAAGTGCCTCAACATGGGATACAAGGTTAAGAATGTTGAGCCCTCCTTCGTCTACCGGGCAAGCAACTACCTCCCATCTAGCCCACTGCCATGGCCGGGAGGTTTTCGTGTTGTTCTTCCAAATAAATCTTTTCACTGGTTTTAAGAATTCTTTCCAGTTACACTTATCCATCTTGAGCACGGGGTTGAGGAAAGCAATATGCAGGATCATAAAAGCATTAATCTCTAATCTGGCTTTGGAAGGGGAGGAGAAAAAAATCCCATCTTCTCATTTTTTAGCTTATTTTTTCAAGAACCCATTGATATCTTTGCCTGTGGGTTACGTCCACCCCTATGGGGGCTGCCAGGTGTCTGAATACACTCCCTTTTGAGATAATATCTCCTATCTAGACTGCAGGGTCAAAAGAGTCGTTCTTAGACAGGGAGATAAGTCTTGACTGTTGAGATGTCGAGCTCTACATCCTGAGCTGGCATCCACTATGGGTCTTGGCCGCTTAGCATTTACTCACTGGCGCGTTAGGTGACTGACATGGAGGATCTCTGCCAGTGAATCTACAGTTGGACTACACTTATAGTGCCAGTCTAGTACGCTTCTAGCGAGTTCACACTTAGTGACCGCATGTACATATGTGCTACTTTTCAGTTTTAGCACTTAGTCATTTTGTACTCTCTTTTCTGTGAGAAGAAGAAGAAGCTTTCCATCTCTGTGTGCTTTGTGCTTGTCTTGTGTAGCTCTCTTGCATCCTCATTCTTTACATGGTATCAGAGCCTGGTGCAGGCAAGAGAGGCTAAGAGAGCAAGAGCATCACAATCCCTTCGTTCGCAATCTACGACCAGATGCCAAAGTTTTTCGTACAAGTTTCTGAACAGGTCTCCAAAGTGCAGTACACAGAGATTTACTGTACAAGTACAGTGGTTGTATGTACGCTTGATTGTGGACACTCGTTGAGTGTAGAAAGCATTAAAGGTACCACAATAGCAGGTTCAACAGATTTTTAGGTTTTTGCAGATTGCAGCTATTTTGTCTTAGTGCTTCAAGATGTATGACGGTTTCAGTCAGATTGTCACTGAGAAGCTTGAGAAAAATAACTACCCTACATGGAAGTTTAGAATAACAAATTTCCTAAAAGGAAAAGGTTATTGGGACTATGTAGAAGGAGACAATGAAAAAGAACCAGAGATTCCTGAGGCAAATGCTATAGCAGAACAAAGAAAAGCTTTGAGGGACTGGCAACAAGGCCAGAGCAAAGTGATGTATTGGCTTTCTATGAGCATCACAGATGGCATGATGGGCTATCTACAGGATGCTGAAACCCCCGCCATTGCATGGAAAAACTTAGGCAGAGTGTTCGAGGTGAACACTAAGGCCAGGAAGCTTCAACTAAAGTCGGAGCTAAATCAGGTTAAGAGGAACAACCTCTCCATCAATGATTATGCCTTGAAGATCAAGAGTATCAACGAGGCTCTTGGATCTATTAAAGTCTCAGTGGAAGACAATGACATTGTCCGTGCATGCTTGGATGTCCTAGGAGATGAGTATGTACATTTCAGGTCTTCCATGAATACAAGAGACGACATCCCCGTGTTCCAAGATTTGATTTCTATGCTTATTCTTGAGGAGAAGAACCTTGACACATCTTCTTCTCATGGCAGAAATAATTTTGAACAGGCCTTCTATTCTAACTCCAACAGAGGTAAAGGTAGAGGTCGTGGTCGAGGCCCAAGTGGTTGCAGGGGCCAATTTTGAGAAGGTCAATCAAATCAAAATAATACAGGTGGCAGGGGAAACCAGTCTCAAGGCAGGGGGAGTCAAAGAGGTCGTGGTGCAGGATCAAGCAGGCAACAACATACTCCATATAGCAGTGAATGTTGGACTTGTGGTGAAAGAGGTCACATGTCACGTGACTATCCAAAGGGAAAAGCAAGTGGAAAGAGAGAACATGGCAACTATGCATCTACTAGCAGAGATGCAAATGACAGAAAAAATGAGCGCATGTTTGTTATGCAACATGTAATGAATACAATGATTGCAGAGAATTCGACCAAAGATGATTTTTGGTATGTGGATTTAGGTGTCTCTAATCACATGACGTCTCATGGAGAGTGGTTTAGAGATATGCGCAAACTAGATGTGTCAGGCTATGTGCAGACAGGAGATGACACACCTCACCCCATTGCTCATGTAGGAGACATACCTCTAAATACGAAGAGTGGGAAATCAAAGTACTTAGCAGATGTACTTCATGTCCCAAACATTACAAAGAATCTTGTTTCTGTTGGACAAATGGTTGAGCAGGGTTTGCAGGTTCGCTTCAATCCAAATGGTTGTTATGTAGAAGATTTCTAGAATGGCTGTAAGCTGATCACAGAGGGCAAATGTGTGGGCAGAATGTTTATGCTGAATGTAGACATGCCTGAGGTAAAAGCTGCATTATTTGCATAGGGCACATGTGTTGTGGCTGATGTTGACATTTGGCACAAACGCATTGGCCATGTCAATGAGCAGAGATTGCCCAGCATGCAATCAAAATAGATTGTAAAAGGTTTTCCCAAATTCAAGGTGGATGGTATGCATAAAGTGTGTGCAGCATGCCAGTTTGGAAAACAATCAAAGGGCTCATTTCCACATGAGCGCAATGTATGTAAAAAGCCACTTGAGGTGGTGCACACAGATGTTTGGGGTCCAAACGATACTGCAAGTATACATGGTTGCAGGTATTATGTTTCTTTCATTGATGACCATACAAGGAAAGTATGGGTCTACTTCATGCGTAACAAAAGTGAAGTATTTGGTCACTTTCAGGACTTCAAAGTCATGATTGAGAAGGAGACAGATATGCAAATCAAGACATTGAGGTCAGATGGAGGGGGAGAGTACTTCTCCAGCGATTTTTCAGATTTTCTGCGAAGGCATGGTATACGCAGGCAGTTTACATGCAGATATACTCCATAGCAGAATGGGGTCGCAGAAAGGAAAAACAGGCACATTGCAGAGGTTGCACGTGCATTGATGAATGAGAAGAACATGACTCATCATTTCTGGGCTGAAGCTGTAAATACAGCAGTGTACATTATGAACAGGACACCTACAACTGCGGTGCATGATGTAACACATGAGGAAAAGTTTACAGGTACAAAGCCTGATTTGGCACACTTGAAAGTGTTTGGCTGCATAGCTTACGTGCATGTACCAGATGAGTTGCGTAGGAAATTGGATCCTAAAGCAGAGAAATGTATTCTTGTGGGATATTCCCTTGAACAAAAGGGGTACAGGTGCTACAATCCTACTACACGAGAATTACGAGTGAGCAGAGATGTAGTCTTTGATGAGATGAGCAGCTGGTACAGTAATGCACATGGCACTATTGGAGCTGATGTGGTTGTACAAAATGTGAGGCCACAGTCACAGGTTTTGAGTGGAACACAAGAGTCCTCTTCTCGTGGATCTGTTGAGAAGCCATGGAATGGTAGACTACGTACGTAGGTTACTCCACTAGCAGGTACAGGGAACGTATCACGAAAAGGAAAGGAAAAGGTTGATGAACCTCCATTTATGGCTGATGCATCATCAGGTTTTTCACATGTAGACATGGATTCAGATGGTTCTGAACAAAGTCTTGATGAGGAATTTGGAATTCCGACTGTCAAGACACCTGGTGTAAGGAAAGTACAAGAAGATACTAGAGGGCAAAGGAGTGACCCAAGACCGTGCATATCTAACAGAGTCAGAAATCCAGTTCAGAAATTTACTTATGATGGGTATGTAGCGCATCACCAAGCCTACATGGCTAAGGTGATACAGGATGTGGAGCCCACATGTTTTGAGGATGCAGTTGGAAATGTGCATTGGGATGATGCAATGAATGAAGAGATGGCTTCATTGGAAGCAAACGACACATGGGAGTTGGTGCCATTTCCAAGTGGCAAGAAAACTATTGGCTATAAACGGGTGTATAAAACTAAGCATAAGGCTGATGGCAACATTGAGCGTCACAAGGAAAGGCTGGTCGCAAAGGGTTATGCACAGATGTATGGCATAGACTATGAAGAGATCTTTGCTCCAATGTCAAAGATGATGACTGCGAGAGCTGTCATAGCAGTGGCTGCATCTAGAGGATGGATTATGTATCAAATGGATGTAAAGAATGCCTTCTTGAATGGTGAGTTGCAAGAGGAAGTGTATATGGATCAGCCACTTGGTTATGTCGATCCAGGTTACCCAGATTAAGTATGCAAGCTTCTCAAAGCTTTGTATGGTTTGAAGCAGGGCTCTAGAGCATGGTATGACAGGATTGCCAAGTATCTTGTCAGTATTGGGTTTAGGAGAGCTCATGCTGATCATTCACTCTATGTACGTGAGAGTGATGTGGGGATTGTGGTCATTACCATATATGTAGATGACCTTATTATTGTGGGTGACAATGCTATGGAGATTGACCATGTGAAGGGTCTTCTCAAACAGGAGTTTGAAATGAAAGATTTGGGCGAGTTGCGCTACTTTCTTGGCATTGAGGTGATCAGGACTCCAGAGGGTGTATGGCTGTCACAGAGACAATATTCTTTGGACATGTTGTCAAAGTATGGTATGACTAATTGTAAGCCAATTTCTATTCCCTTGGATGTGAATGCAAAGCTGAGTGCAGAGAAGGGTGATGTTGTTGAGGATGTCAAGATGTACAGGAAGATTGTGGGTAGTCTAATCTACTTGACTATCACGAGGCCAGACTTGAGCTACACACTAGGCTTGGAGAGTCAGTTCATGTAGCTTCCAAGGAAGCCACATTTGGATGGAGTACGACGCACACTTCGGTATGTGCAAGGGACTCTTGACTACGCAATGTTCTATGCAGCAGATGCGCCATTAGAATTGTATGGGTATACAGATGCAGATTGGGCAGGTAGCATTGTTGATAGGAGATCTACAAGTGGCTTCATGTTCTCTTTTGGGAGTGCTGCTGTTACTTGGAGCAACAAAAAGCAGCCTACGATTGCTTTATTGAGCAAAGAGGCCGAGTACAGAGGTGCAACAGTTGCGGCGTGCGAGGTAGCTTGGCTACGCACATTACTTGAGGACTTGGGAGTGCAGGTGAACCAACAGATTGTCATCCATTGTGACAACCTCTGCAGCATGCAGTTGGCTAGGAACCCAGTGTTCCATGCCAGGACCAAGCACATAGAGGTCCATTACCACTACGTTCGAGAGCGAGTGTTGGCGGGCGACATCGACTTGGTCTACGTCAGCACAGAGGAGCAGATAGCGGATACCTTTACCAAGGCCCTCGGAGCTGAGAAGCTTCGACATTTCCGGACTATGCTTGGACTCTGCGACATGCAGAGCTCGAGGGGGAGTGTTGAGATGTTGAGCTCTACATCTTGAGCTGGCATCCACTACGAGTCTTGGCCGCTTACGGCATTTACTCACTGGCACGTTAGGTGACCGGCACAGAGGATCTCTGCCAGTGCTTCTACAGCTGGACTACACTTATAGTGCCAGCCTAGTGCGCTTCTAGTGAGTTCACACTTAGTGACCGCATGTACATATGTGCTACGTTTTAGTTTTAGCACTTAGTCATTTTGTACTCTCTTTTCTGTGAGAAGAAGAAGAAGCTTTCCATCTCTGTGTGCTTTGTGCTTGTCTTGTGTAGCTCTCTTGCATCCTCATTATTTACATTGACTTCTCTATATTTCACTTGGATCCCGATGCGATGGCAAATGTTTGCACAATTTCCAGATCTCTCCTGACAACTTGAGGGCACACCTTCAGAAATATGAGTGAATCATCTGTAAACATTTTGGCCAGTAGCTGGTCGTTGCCTGGTAATGCTAGACCTTGAATCTCTCCCCGCGCAGCACTAGCTTGGAGCATCGTAATGAGAGGATGCGAGCCGATGGGGAAAAGCAAGGGGGCTAGGGGACATCCTTGCTTAATAGAGCTTTTAACCTCAAAAGAGCCCACAATTTTGTCATTAAACACGAGATCTGAATGGCTGCCAACACCTAGTGTGCATATGAGGTGACAAAGGCGAGGCCGAAAGCCCAGAGCTCCCATTACTTCTTCTATATAGGACCATTCTATTCTATCATAGGCTTTATCGAGGTCCAAGTGCAGCAAGATGCACACTTGCTTGGAGAAGGATGCATACTCTATTCCTACCATTGCTACGAAGATATTGTCATATATAGATCTCCCTTTAATGAACCTGTGTTGATGGGGAGAGATGATCCGACTCAAGAGGGGGGCAAGTCTAAGAGCTATCGCCTTGGGAATAATTTTGTATGCTACTGACATCATCGTAATGGGAGTCCAATGTTTAAGTTTAGAGCAGCAGATCTATTTGGGGATAGGCTTGATAAGCCCTCTCTTAACAATTGCATCCAATGACTCTTCAGAAACAGCTTGATTGGCCATTCGTGTGACTGGACCCTTGAGATCATCCCAAAATTCCCTGAAGAATTCAGCCGTCAGTCCATCCCAACCACGAGACTTTTCATTGCCAGGAGCTTTTAGTGCCGCTGAGCATTCCTCCTCAGAGAAGGCCATTTCCATGCGGTTGGCTTGCTCCTGGGGAACCTTATTTTTCATACTCCCAAGTAAAGACGCTTGGGCTTCTTCCACTTCCTGCAATTGCGTCTCTAGCTGGCCAATCATCTGACAGAGATGGTTGAGCATAAGTCCAGCCATCTCATCTTGGTTTTGAATTGTATTCCCTTTCTCATCATCGAGCACTTGCACGCGGCCTAATTCAATGCATAATACATCACCACAACCTCATCTCTCTCTCTCTCTCTCTCTCTCTCTCTCTCTCTCTCTCTCTCTCTCACACACACACACACACACACACACACACACACACACACACACACACACACACACACACACACACACACACACACACCCACCCACCCACACACAACCACTTCGTGGTCATGCATAGTTTATGTGTCGATCTTCATCGCCACCACCTTTGTGCACAATGTCATGTGTGTCCAGGGTACGATGTGGTTGTGTGTGTGTGTGTGTGTAAGTTGGTGCTTATGTGTGTGAGTGTGCCCGTGTGCTCGACACTCGGTTCCTACCTCCCCCCCCCCCCCCCCCCCCGCTCTCTCTCTCTCTCTCACACACACACACACACACACACACACACACACACACACACACACACACACACACACACACACACACACACACATGGCATTGAGCCTCGACCCTTACCGGATTGTGAGTGCACTCTGAGAGGAAATTGTGATTCTACCTTTAGGGGCTGGGTACACGTTCACCGAGGGGAAGAGGAGCAGGTTTATGACGTGTGGCCTACCGCTTTGCTTGAGTTTTCTTCAAGCTCAATAAATCTCCATTATATATGGCATAGATGTGCAATTGTAGCTCTCTCTCTCTCTCTCTCTCTCTCTCTCTCTCTCTCTCTCTCTCTGCTTTTGCATGTACACACGAGCGCACTCTCTCACACGTGTTGTAGAAGGTCATCGTCCTCCCTCTCCTATTCATGCTCCAACTTACTCTTGTGTCCATGATCCCTCTCCTTTTAATGCTCTAGCTCCACGGTCTTCTATACTATATATAATGCAGCAAGTGTCACTCATTGATTTACATCATTTTTTTTTTACAAAACATCTAATCTAAAGTGCAAAAGTGAAGGGGTAAAATTGCTAAACTGGAATGACCATTTGACAATCCTTTGACATTGAAAAGTTAAAAGAACTTATTTATTTTCTTTTGCCAAAAGACTTTTCACTCTACACAAAAGGGTAAATGTATCATGTTAAATATACCCCATAGAAAAAAGGTAAATTGGAGGGGAATTTTACTACTCAATGCAAATTTGACTTTTGAATTTGAAGATATATTTGGGGAAAAAAAATTCAAGGGAAATTTTCCAAGACCAAAATTTTGTATTTTTGTATTTTAAATTTTAAAAAAAAAACTCTAAAGAGACACTCTTATACTCTTTATTAAAGTTCTTGAATAATTGACACCTCCACATGACGCAAGCAAACGTGCTACCCCGTCCCCTCTCCCACCGAGTTGTTGATTGTTATGATGAGTGTGTGTAGCACAAGAGAGAGAGAGAGAGAGAGAGAGAGAGAGAGAGAGAGAGAGAGAGGAGGAGGAGGTTTGTGGGAAGGCCATTGTAAGATTGGGCAAGAGTGCACTTGCTTGTGTGAATCGGCTTCTAAGATCATGGGTAGGCCTTTGCCAACACAAGAGCATGCATGTGTATGTGCGTGTGTGTGTGTGTAAGAGAGAGAGAGAGAGAGAGAGAGAGAGAGAGAGATCATAGGGCATCCCTCAGAGAGAAGAAGAGAGCAGAGAGAGGTTGTGTGTGTTAAAAGAGAGAGCCAATGAACAAGAAGAAGAGAGCAAAGAGACATTGTGTGTGTGTGTGTGTGATATACATATATATATAAATATAAATATAAATATATAAATAATATATATATATATATATATATAGATAGATAGATATATAGAGATAGATGTTGATTTTCAACAACTATTCACATCAAAATATCCTTAGTGTTTAGTAAAAGAGAGAGAGGGAGAGAGAGAGAGAGGAAGGAGAAGAAGAAGAAGAAGAAGAAGAAGAAGAAGATTAGTTCTACCTCCAAAGAATCTAGGACTCTGAATATGTTCCTTAGAAGGGAATTTGGATAACCAATCTACTACATATTGGCAATAAAAAGGAATTTTTAATTGCTCCCTCTCTCTCCTTCTCTCTCTCTCTCTCTCTCTCTCTCTCTCAAAAGAGGCATATTCGTATTACTTGAAAAATCTATGAGAATGTCGAGATGATGAATCTGAGAGAACTAAAGCAAAAAATTGGAACTGTGAGAACCAAGTACAACTAGCTACATGCGCAAATGAAAAAAACCAAAAACCTACAAGAAAAGCCTCTCCTAAAGATAGTGCAATTCTATGCTAAGATAAATGGAGAGAGGATGACAACAACCTTGAAAGATAGGCCGTTCCGCCAAAACCACACTTTGCAAAAACTCTCTCTGTGTGTCTCTTTAAATATTTTCATATATACATACATACATATATATATATATATATACATTTATATATCTATATATATATATACATATATATATATGAGTGAAGGGTAAGACTGTATGAATGAAAATCCTTTTGACAATGAAAAATCAAATACTTACTTTGTTTTTTTTTTCAAAAAACTTTCTACTTTACTAGAAAGTTCTACTTTTTCTATGATTTACTAGAGTAAATCATAGAAAAAGGATTCTAGTAAACATAGAAAAAGGATAAATTTGAGGGGGATTTTGCTTCTCAATGCAAATTTGGCTTTTGAAGATATATTTGGATTTTAAAAAAAGGAAAATTTGTCAAGACCAATATCGATATTATTTTAACAAATTGTGTAATTTTTTATTTTGAAAATTCTAAAAACATATTCTAAAGAGGCACTCCTATACTCTTTCTTAAAGTTCTTGAAAAATTGACACCTCCATGTGTCACGAGCAATTGTGCTACCCCCCTCCCCTCCCCTCCCCCACTGAGTTGTTGATTGTTGTGGCGAGTGTGTGTACGCACGTGTACACGAGACGTGTGTACATGAGAGAGAGACTAAGGAAAACTCAAAGGTTAAGTATGTTTCTACAAATAGAGAGGGACTTGCTTGTTTATGGCAAAGTTAATCCGTCCACATACTAACTCCAAATGTAGTTCAAGTTTGTCACGGAGAGAGAGAGAGAGAGAGAGAGAGAGAGAGAGAGAGAGAGAGTTGGTTTGTGGAAATCCCATTATCAAATTTGACAAGAGCATTTGATTGTGTGAATTGTCTTCTAAGATCATGGCTAGGCCGCTTTCAACGCACGGGCATGCGTGTTTGTGTATGTATTCACATACACACACAGATATATATATATATATGTGTGTGTGTGTGTGTGTGTGTGTTGCCACTTTTGAAGGAGGTAAGGGAGGAGAGTGCCACAGTTACTTCTTCACGCCCACAACAATGCACGGGTCACATACTACTGTATATATGTACATGTTGCCAC